>NW_009219916.1:27140-78350 GCF_000690835.1 Fulmarus glacialis
TGAAAAAAAGGGGACTGTCAGGGTGGGTAAAGCACAAGTTTCACTCACTTGTCTTCAGCATAGATTTAATGAAGACAAATGACGACTTCATGATGTGACTTCTCAATACACTACATGTTCTTGAGACTCAGTCACACTCATCTTTTATTCTCTTCGTGCAACCCTGCTCGCACAGCTGCGGGACTAGATGGCTGTGAGTGTGCATGCATGTTAAGAGCAAGAGGATATTTAAAAGAGGAAACATCAATGAAATCTCCTTCCATCCTTTCATCCATCAGCGATATAATATACAATTAGGAGCTCTAATGAAAGATTATTAAATGATTCTTTGCACCTAGCTTGAAAAATAACACATTATCTTTTCTTCTGGAAAGTTAAAAATGTCTGCTACTAAAGTGGCTGATTTTTAACTGTTCTTTAACTTCTGAATTTACTGACTTGCTGCTGACAAGATATAAAAACTTAAAATTACTGATATAAACATGTAGCATTATATCTTCCTTCAGTTGATAATGCACAGGCAAATATGTAGTAAGAAATCTGCTTTTAATTGGCTTGATTGAAGAACTTTTGCAAATAAAGTATGTTATTACTTCTTACTTCAAACAGAAGTTGCCAAAAATAGTTTTCACAGTGGCAAATTCTGTCAGCCAAATATGTGTCATCACACCTTTTACTGAAAAATATATAGTATTTTGTTAACTTTCTTGCAAAAACAAAGCACAGCAAAGTGTTATCCTTTGTTATGCAGTCAAAGAATCAGATTCAAAACCGTTCAGGAAATCAAAGAGAGGCTGAACTTTATTTTCCTTGAGACCCTTTGGGTCAGAGAGCAAATAATAATTTAACAATAACAATTAAATGCATTGATTTGTTTCATGTTATCAAGTAACTTTCTTACTTGGCCTACATAGGTCCTTCATTTTTATATTTGCCTTCAGAGAAGCTATAAAAACTTTCAAAAATAGGACTTCCGCTTGGCAGAAATACACACTATAGATGATATCTCTCACTTCCTAATTTTTAAAAATTAGGCTGGGACATTTAATCTCTAAAAGAAGCTTTTGGAGCACACTAATTTGAGCATGAAAATCAGAACTTACTAGGAGTAGCAAATATTTTTTTGTAGACATAAATTTGAAAAATTGCATTTTAAAAAAAACCTATTTGATGCTAAAAATATTTTAGCTAAAACTAAATAAAGATGAGGATTTTTTTTTTTTTTAAATAATAACCTGTACAGTCCTGTTAGTGGGGAAGTGAATAAAATTGGTTAGAGAGGTGGGTTTTTATTATTATTATTTTTGAGCTAATTCAGTTTTCCAAACTTCCTTTCAAAAAAGCTAAGTTTGCTTAGCTTCTCAATGCATGCATTTTGTAATTGCATTCATGGTTACATATAGTACTACATAAGCTTTATTTCACATTTACAATATATACCAGCATTTATTAAGTGACTATTAATCCTTCTTTACATGATTCAGTCACAGTGAACCAGTTAATATGGATATTTATATTCTAATCAGCAAAAGAAACATCACTTGGAAATACACAGATAAGTTTCATTGGTCCAAATTCAGAAAAAAATCTCTCGGAAATCATACATACTTCATATTTGGGGAGGGCTGTCAGAAATAAAACAGCTGGAGAAGATTTTGTTGTTGTTGTTGTTCATTTCTAGTCATCCTCTGCCTGCAGCTTCCCCAAGTCCGGCTCTTGTTACCACACTTTGTGGTACAGAAGCATCCGATCGGTGTCTAATCTCTGTTTTCATAGATGTGACCTCAAAGATGTTTATTCTGAACTTAGTCTGTTATACGTTCATAAATGTTGAGAAATGTTTAGGACCATATGAAGGAACTAATTAAAAGAGATGACATTTCTTCAAAAAAATGCTGATGGATTTAATCTAGATAAAGTAATTACGAGATTATAAACTCATTGAACTATTACTTTAATGAAACCATAAAGATCAGTAACACAAACATTCCTCACATCTCTAAAATACAACCTGCATCTCAGCCACACCCTGGATCTAGACGGTGCAACATCACCATACAACTGTGTTATTTAACACACTTGCTTCTTTTTAATATAACCTCCTGCTTGCTTCTTCACTTGTCTTTTTGGAGAAATTGCAGAGGAATAAACCATAGGGAAACTTCCAGCCCATTAACACTCAACATTAATTCCCTTGGCCCTCCAGGGAAGAATGTCCTCACCAAACGGTAGCGCTGGCCAACTCATGCATTGCGAATTTACATGTTAATCTACTTCCTTATGAACTTTTTGCACAAATAAATCCAAAAGGTGTAAAACTTCCCTCCAGTCCCCAAACACAACTCTCTGGGAAAGGCCAGAATTCATGTATTTTACATTGGCAAGCTAAAAACTCCCCAAGACCTTACTTATTCATAACTGAACATAGGGTCTGCAACTGAAGAACAAAATTAATCTTATTTTACAGGCTTTTCCCTAAACAATGGTCATCAGGAGTCTAAGCTGGATTAATCTTACATCTGCCATGTATAAACATATACATCTGCATTTCTTGATAGCCTTATGACAACATTCACAATCTTCTTCTCCTTATGCTTAGGAATGCAAAACAATGAAAAACAATTACTAAAAAAATCCCAAATTCCTTGCTGAGGTTTTCTAGCTCACACGCTACCTGAACTCCATTTGGACAGGGCTGCTACCACCTTCCTCCGAGACTCCCTATGTGCTGCATTTGAAATCTAAGTGATTAGGCAGGAAAGCGATGGAGACCAGCACAGAGCCAACGACATAGCCCTGTGGAACCAAACCCCAGGTTTCAAATACAGATATATATTTTAAAGCAAGAACACCAAATCCAACTACTTAAGCCCTCTTCTTTTTGTGTTAAGCGTGGAATTAAGCTTGAATCCAGAGATAAAAATCGTAGTGCGTATCCATCGTTTACACGCAGATCATTTTGTACCCTCTGACTCTTCTATTATCATCTATAGCCTCTAAACATTCTGCATCCGTAAGAGAAAACAAAAATTTCCTTCAGTTAGTACTTTTCAGAATGGATTTAACATTTAACTTTCATCAACTGACCGCTTACTAATTTTTGCCTCAAAATCCATTTTTTCCTTGAAGTCCATGGTTTTTTTCCTCAATATCAAGATGAAATTTACATGAAAACAAAAAATTGATAACATCCATCTTAATTAACCCAGTGCTAAGCTTTGCTTCCCTTACCAGGAAAGACGTGGTTAGCATAAACTCAGTTCTTAGTATACCTATGATTTAATTCATTTTACATTTGTAGCATAGACCAAGTGTTCTAAGCCAAAGAAAAAAAGAATACCAAACTCACGTATCCAAGTGTGCACTTTCAATTTACTCTAAAATCAGATCTCTATAAACAAAAGTCTTGATGTAAAGCATTTCTATAAAAATGGATGAGAACAAAATTGGTGGTTTTTGCAGAGCATAGCAGAACTGGAAACTAAAAATATTATTTTAGGTAGTGAAAACAAAACTTTTTGCATATGTAAGTGAATTATGGTGGGTTTTCCTGTTGCCTGTAATTTAGCTTCAGTAATGAACAGCTTTTTGGGTCTTTCTGTGTTGTTGGGTTTTTTTTCTTCCCTGGGGAAGAGGGGATTTTTAGCATTTCTTAGAAGTCAACTGAGAGGAACGGCATTTGAAAAAGATAAAAACAACTACTGATAAAATAATTAATTTGGTTTCAACACAGAGGCTATGGAAATGCTGTTGTAGAAAACCAAGGGCAAACATGTGTCTTAATTATAAATCCTAATCCTTCATTTAACTGTTTAGTTTCCACAAACTTCTAAAGTTTAAAGTACACTATATGGAACTTTCAAAATTAATTCAACTAAAACAACATATGATTGCTTCCTACAGTTTCTAAATGATGCTACAACTCAGACTTTTACATTGCATGTTTGTCAATATAGAGGAATTTTTTTTTAAATCACAAGTCTTGGCAACTACTGCATTTTACTGGAAAGGTTATGTACTTAAAATAATTTCTCTCCCCCTTTTTTTTTAATAAGAGTTGGAAATAGTAATGATTGTATCTAACATTCCAACCATGTTTTATAAATTAGGAAATCACTTATTAAAGGTGAGCGATCATCCTCAGTGAAGTATGGGAAAAGTAAATGAAATTACTTTTTTACGATCACTTAACAATAAGGAAAATAAATTCAATTGCAAGTAATATCCATTTTCCAAAACATTCCTCCTTTGCCAAACATATGCTATGCATAAGAACAACAAGATTTTTAATGGCCTTTTTCACACTCCTATTTTCAGCAAAACTACCAGGAAGAGGAGCCAGAGTCTTGCTTTAAGCAAAGAACAGGGACTAGGTCCACAGAAGCACCTCAGGTGGAGATAACAGTTTCAAGGGAGGCTTCAAGAAATTTGGATCCACGGCAAATGCAAGCTTGTGATTGAATGAGAGTTTGTGATGGAAAATTTATCAAGGGAACAGAACAGCTCACAAGACTATCTCAATGGCTCGGCTGATAGCTAGCAATAAAACTGCACACATTTTACTACTTACTCATGAGAAGCACACCAGCAGAGTGACACAGGGGAATTTACCCTTTTCAATACAGTTGCATCTTTTAAACTCCTTAATTGCAACGCTCCTACTGGTGCTTAATGAAGACATAAGTATCACAGGTTCAACAAGCCAAAGTGAGAGTTTCTATACGACTTGCAAGATTTGAGCACCCTTGGTGGAAAAGTTTACATACGAAGAGCAATAAAAAGGTTGACTGAAAGTCAGAATTCAATTTCCTTTTCTGATGAAGATACTACTTTACAGTACACACAGAGCCATTAAGGTCCTATAAAACAATCAATAATCAATGTACCTTTTTGTAAACAGAGGAAATAAAAATAATTTATAATGGTTAGCAATGATGTTCAGGAGGTATATCAAAGGTCTGATTTACTACAAAGATGACATTTTGGTGTACCTCAAAAATACTTTGTCTCTACCAGCTTTAAGAGTTGGTATTTTTTTAAAAATTGACATTTCCAGTAATCGCCTCATTTTTAGATCCGCCATC
Organism: Fulmarus glacialis; assembly: GCF_000690835.1. NCBI lineage: Eukaryota > Metazoa > Chordata > Aves > Procellariiformes > Procellariidae > Fulmarus > Fulmarus glacialis. The sequence continues at coordinate 32,225 of NW_009219916.1, forward strand.
CCTGTCCATTTTTATCTCATAGTATATTGTTGAGATTTGCTCAAATGTATTTAAAATTTTTCTTTAAAGTGACACTTTCTTGTCTAAGTAAGTTTACTTAAACTGTTCCATAGAGAACCATGTCAACATCCAAAGCAAACCTATACTTAGAGAAATGCTCTGCTTGTACTCTCGATGATAACAGTGGTTGCCTAAAAATCAACTTGTGTATCCCCAGCAGTGAGTGACCGTTCCAAATTTCTAAGTGGCAACGCTTTTGTATTAAAGTTTACCAGAGCAGCAAAATCCTTACAAAGCTTAAATTGTTAACTGCCCACAGGTTAGAGCTAATCTCCCTTCTCTTCCTCTGTGTTGATGTATTTTAAAGCAACAGTTACTAAGGCTGCTGATTTCAGTACAGTGAAGCATGTATTTCCCTGGATTATTTCAGAAGTCATTGCAAGTCTACTGAAGACTCAAGTTTTGAAGGGCAATCTTCCTAAAAAAAAATCCCACAGGTACTAGGAAGTATTAGTTAAATAATTTCCATCATTTTCAGAAAAGTAGATGTACAATCAGAAAAAGTCAAAAGATAAAATATTGCTTGAGAATACTTATCCTGATTGAATAGCCCACATTCGTCAAAATACAAAATTTCCCAGCTTGTCCATGACCATCCTTATTGATTTTGATTGCTACAAGGGTGGCAACAAATTACTTTGTTGTAGGCCTTACACACTGGCTATTTCAGATCCATTTCTATATCTGCAGCAAATCATTGCTGTAAAAGCAAAACTCATGCAGAGCAGTGAAAGTAGCACAAATTGCAACAGTGGCAGGGTAGGAAGTAAAGCTACGGTCTTAGGGGAGGGTCAAAAAGAAAGTGCTAGTGAGCTGTTACAGGCGTGCAACCACAGCCAGAGCAGCGCTCGAGACTCAGCTCCGCAAACGGCTGACTACCCTAAAGAGCCTGTGAGATTTAGAAGTTCAGAGATGTACATTTGGAGAATTTTTTCAGAATTGTTTATGGTAACACTTGACTTTTAGAAGTTCATATTGTAGATGCACATCTGTAAAGCTTGCTGCAGCTAGGAAGAATGAAAAATATCAGAGCATTAAAATCTTTGGAGTGGGAAAGGGAGGAAAGAAGGACAGAAATCTCTTGCTCGCGTGCCTGATCCCAGACTGATAACAAACCCAGAACGGTTCTTCAAGATCTTTATCCTCAGCCCATAATCTGCATCGCTCATCATGTATCATCACCCAGAGAACAGCATGAAGAAGTCCTGAAAAAGAGCTTAAGCACTCAGAAGCTTCTCACTTGTAACCAGCTGTCTCAGTTTATGTAATAAATCACCTCTCCCTACAAATCCTGCTTCACTTAAATCAATCTCTATAAGTACCCAATGATCACTTAAGTCACCTAATCTATTTCAATCAAAGTTTTGGAAATAGGCCATGATTGTGAATAATTATTAAGGCAAAAAACCCAAATTCAGTATAAAATCAGTATAAAATACATGATTCTTAAAACTCCTTTTACATTACTGCTATGTAACCAGTTGGGTTTTTTTTTTTCCATCCCCAATCATGTTCTGGTTAAAACCATCACTGCAACAAAGGAGAGGAAAGAGATTCTCAGCTTGCCAGCTCTGGTGCCCAGCTCTTGCAGACGCAGTATCTGTTGCCAGAGAGGAGATCTTCTCAAAGGAGATCCTGAGCAAGACACACTTGTTGAACAACATGCAATATTTGCACCCCGCAAATTTGCACCCTATCTTCTCAGCACGATCCCGTGAGCCCTTATAAGTGATACAACAGGCATGAGCCATCCCCAACGTACCACAGTTCTCACAGACATACGTTGTAACTTTCTACTCTATGGTCGGTAACTTTGCGAAACCAGTCTTCTGGGACAGTATTTTAGATTACAGAAGGATTAACTCATTGTCTCTAATAAATATATTAGCGATAATCTAACAAAACATCCTAAAGACAGAAAAAAGATGAGCATGAAGTTTATCTACATCACAGAGACCAATCTCAGAGGCAAAGCAAGAAAGTGATGAAACCCAATTTTTAAACAACGTGTAAGTTTTTGCTTGTGCTTCTATTTCTCTGGTATTTCAAACAGTGGACTCCATGACATGCCAGCTGCATAAGCAGCTATCTATCCATCCATCCTTGCCACGTGCCCCCTTACCTTTTGCCTGCTAGGCAAGAAACGGCGTGTGCCACACATCTAACCCACCGGCAAGCAGGTGCCGCTCGGCTACTGGGTGCACACCGACTTCTCAGCTTCTGCTGCTCCCTGCCCATACATCATGCCCATGCGGGGGGAATTTAATATCTCTGATACCTCCATCACTCAGCTAAACGTGGTTGAAATATGCCAATGATTTTAGCTGACATCAGCAAGACAGTGTAACTCATCTTCTTAGCATAACATGCTTGAATGGAAATCCTTAGTTACAAGTGCTGTCCGCAAAAGAGAATTTCAACGCTCAGTAATAAAAATAATGTTGTCCTTTAATCACGCTTTGACATTATCTATAAGTAATAACCATCACCAGTGTTACAGGCCTTCCAACTTGTACATAGTGCTTTCCACATACATACAAAGTTACTTTAGAGATACAGGCAAACAGTGATGAGCACAGCTGGAAGATTACAAATAACACCAACGGCAGAGCTGAAAAGACTGGGTGTCCATTCTCTGGACATCCAAGCCACCGCTCCAACCATACGGCATCTTGACTCCTACGTAACAGTTTCCATTGCTGGATCTCAAGGAGGGTTTTTTATGTGAAGTTTGGCTGGACCCTAGGTACTTGCTTTAAAAAAAGCTTCTATTTTCTCCTTCTATACAGGCTTGCCCTTTGTCACTACCTAGTTATCTCAGTGCATGAATTACCAGTTCTTTTAAGTCTGAAGCCTAATCAGCATGGGAAGCTGGGTGCAGGATCAGGACCCTGCAGAAGCGCACGATTTCTGCTCCCGTACTCCACTACCAAACCCCGCACTGTGCTCAGGGGGTTTCACCAGTGAGAAGTTTGGAGGGGGCGAGAGCTGGGCGGGGAGGTTGGTTCACTTGGTTTTTTTAGAACTGAGGAAGATATGGTCATATCTCACCTAATCTAATCGCAAATCAAATTACAATTTGGTTTCAAACATTAAAACAAGGCTCTGATGTAACTATAGAAACACTGCTGTATTTTCAGCCATCTCTCATTTTTGCTGCTATCATACCAGGTACTAATTTAAGCAAAGAAGAATTGCTCACTATTAAAAATGATCCTAAAACTCCGATCTATGACCAAGTATCTGGATAAAACATACAAGTAACTAAAAAGATGGGAATGGAAAAAGGATGTCTGTAGTTGCTATTTCTATGAAAAAAAAGTAAGGGTGAGGTCTCCCCCCCACACCCCCCCAAACCCTCAGGCATCAGACCACACAAAGACATTTTAACTGGTCAAAGCTCAGAAATTTAAAGAGGAATTCCTCTGGACCAAAGAAAACAGCTCTCTTTCCAGAAGAAACTATGGTGGGCCTAACTGAGGTCCTTAAAGCTGAGACCCGTTCTAAGATGCAAGACTAAACTGATTCTTAAATACCTTTCTGAATTTAGAGATAAGAAGTTTATTGACTTTATAGAATGCTTTATATTTAGTGAGTAGGGACCAACACAATGCCCTTAAAAAACCCTAAAAAAATTATGGTTGACAGACCTACAGATTAGCATTCATCAGACTGTCCCAAGGATAACCACATTTCTGAACACTACCTGTTTGAATATGACAAAAATCATACCATAAATCACAGAACAAACGCACAAACAAGGTCCACTTTGAGATCACCATGATTTAAGATCACCAAGACTTGCCAGATCCAGATTTAAGATTCCCTAAAAAAAGAAGCAATTAACCAGATGTCTTAGGACAGAGACAGGATTTGGGGTAAGGTTTGTTTCAATATTTAAAACTGTTTGAACCTCACCGGGATAATCAATTTTCAATCACTGCAACAATTCTTATCTTTACAAAGAGAGAAGTAGTGGTCCACTTGGTGCTAAACTCAAAGCAGACCCAGACCAAAGCAGATTAGCTGAACTATAGGATCATAGTATCTCGGTGGCAACCACAGGTAGTTAAAAACTTTAACACTCAGCCCTCGTAGAAGGTCGCTGTCAGGATCAAGCATCTAGCCAAACCGCTAAATTTCTGTGGGTTAAAATCCATTTGTCACAAGCATTACCTTGAACGATAACAGATATTCACACATTAATCTAAAATATACACATCCTACTAAGATACCAGTTCTCAGTATCAGAAATCTAAATACCAGCTATGTAACTAACTGGCAATTATAATTAGGAGTAGAGAATATATTATGTAAACAGTACTTGAGTTTCTACTGAATTAGTGTAAGACTTTCTTTTGAAGCAATGACATGATAAAACAATTGGATTTTCACAGTGTACAAGATCATCTAAACCTTGTCAAAAAGAGCATAACAAAACAGGAATGAAAATATCAACAGGAAAGTTATTTTGATTATATTTATTTTCTAAGTATATTCAATTTTTTTAACTTTCTAAACTGGGGCATATACTAATTTATTGAAAAATTCAGTTTTTAAAAGTATCAATTAACAGCTTTCTTTTCACACTGGAGGAGCATTGCCATTTTTAAATGACATGCTTTTAACTCAAGATCCAATTCAAGAATGTCTGGATTTTGGCATTCAAGTCCAAGTACAAATTAACATAATTCAAACAGTAGCCAAAACACAGCTATTCTGAAATCAATCTCCCCAAAACTTGGTTTTTGTATTTTTGTATTTGACCATCTGAAAGGTCATAAAAATTGTATTAACACAACTTCCTGAAAATGCAGCAAAAATGTTTTGTCAAAAATAGCTCTAAAGCTGGTATACCAAGTATCTACTTGATACTAAATACAGTTTCCATTTTTATGGAAAACCTTTCCATTATTTACATTAATTACTACCAAGAGAGTTTTCTGGAGTTTTTTTTTATTATTTAATTTCCATCTGTGAATAATTTATAATCTCTTTTAATGAAAAACGTTCCTTATGTTTTATTTCTAATGTATTGTTGCAACACTTTTCCACCTAAATAACATCTCAATAACATACACATATGCATTTGTATACATATACACACATACATATGAATACATACTTCTCATCTAGTAGTTTTTAGACAAGTAACACATTCTTTAAATACTGAGGGCTTTTTTTATTTTTAATAATTTGGGGATAACAACAAGGACTTAATGAACTGCAGTTAGGAGGTTCATTGACAAAGCGAATTCAACACAAAACTGTCAAGTTTATGTCTACAATATTATTTTTGGCAGCAGAGTTCTTTGATAGGCAGAAGATGCAAAGAATTACAAGCACTGCCTGAAGAAGGCCATGTAGAAAGAAATACTATTTTATCAGGGCTTAGTAGTGATGTGGGTTATAAGGAGACCCTGAGAGTAGCGTGAGACCCTACTCACAGCTCAACACAATAATCCCTTTCTAGTTAAAACACTTTTGAACACACACTTCTAATTCTTTTTTCCAAAGTAGTACTCAGTGAAACTTTTCAAAAAAGCAATTTTATCAAAGTGCTCTAATTTACATGAGAATGTGCTGTATCTTCCTCTACTTCTTAAAAATAAAAAATAAAAAAATAGCAACAGATCCTTTCATCTTGTACTGACAGCAAATATATTGAACACACAGTGTATTTCTTGGAACTGAGATAAAGTGCCATTCATTGTCAGAATTTAAAACTAATATTAAATTGACCTCAGCTTTTAAAAACTACAAGCGCATATAATTTTTTTTTTAAATTACAGTATTTTGTTACAGTAAGGTAATTCACAACCTCAGAAAGTAACTGTCAGTGGTATGCTTTATTTTTATTCTTTGCTGAGTGTAATCATACATACGACCATTTCAACACCATTGCTACGCACTATTTGTATAAATAAATATGAATATGCTGTATAAACTACTACAGACAACGATTACTGGTGGATCCCAAAATACAACAAATAGATCATGTGTTCAGATCAACGATTTGAGTAAAACTCGCATCCAAATGCAAGGATGGTCACCTGAAATCAAAGCCTGAAGGCTGGATCCAAAAGCCAACAACTCCACGCAACTCAGGACTACAAGAACGAAGTAAATAACCCACTGGGTTGCAGGATCAGGGCAGAAAGAGCTCCATGCGGCCATCACAGTACCACAGCAAGAACAGAACTCAACAGCATCGGTGACAGCGGAAGTGTAACTGTATTTCTTCTGTACATTGGAAAAAGATTTTGCAAAATTTGGAATGGCTATACAGTTATAATTCAAGTTCTAGAAAGAGTTGAAACTTAAAAACTTGTTATAAATCAGAATTCATTTGATTTTAAGTTTATATTAATTACAGTTAACAGCCAAGAAAGCCTAGATCAAAAGCCCTAGATCAAAAACTAGCTACAACTAAAATCAAATGTGGCAATCAATTAAATTATTGAACCATGGTACACATTATGATTTAGTTAGCAAATTCACCAGCCTCCACAAAGGAGCTGCCACATTACAATACCAAGCTTATACAGAGGGTTAAACCATGTTATCACTCTGGACTCTTTCTAGGCTTATAATCTGAACTAATTATGTAATTTAATTAATTACTTGGGTGGAGGAAAAAAAAAACCACAAACTTATGCCTGCTATTTCTGAAATGTTATGAGACAAAAATTATTAAAAGACTTTATTTTTTTGTAAACAAAGGAAAATTGGAATCCTTAGTTGTTTTCAGAGCAGTATGTCCAAAATGTAGTATGGTACTATTTGTGGCAGGACTACATTCACCAATTAAATGGCAAAGAAATTAAACATATCTATTTTAATCAAATTATTCAAAGTATTACATGCTGCTAGATCTGGAGAAATAATTTACTATACAGGACCACTTTTAGGGAACAAATAAAACTGGCATGCCAAAATAAGTCAGAATTATAACACTGGATTTCTGGCCTCCTACAACATTTTATCTCCTCTATAAATAAGATTATACGTAATTATCTATCTTGTATGACATTTATAAGGAATAGTTAAGCTAGAGAGAACTGCATATACACAATCTGATATAAGAACTGTTTAAAGTAATTCAAGTATCCATTCAGAGAGCATGAAATATAGGGGTGAAGGTATTCCTCTGAGTAGCTCTATTTGTCCCAGAGTTTGATCACCCCAGACAATACAGACGAAGGTGTGAAGACAACACAATTCTGATTTCAAAAACCCCTCTGCAGCATTCCTGTGCAGAGAGACACAGTTACGAGTCTGTCTTCTGAAGGACTCCTACCATTCTAAAAATACTGTCCCACAGCTGTTTAAAATTTATTTTTTTAGACCATAGCACCACTGTTTGGTTGTTTCCAATTTCTGAAACCACAAATAGTAAAAGTGTACTCAGTCTACTGCAAACATAAATAGCAAATGCACGCTTCAGCACTTTTAAAAGGATATGGAAATTGGCAACAAAAATGCAGTTCATGTTGAAAATTTACGAGGGCCCTGCCATATTTCTTCAGAAATACAATCAGGTAAAAATTAGGAAGATCTCTACCAGCTGGGTGGCATTTTTGTGTTTTCTTTACTTATATTTTTTTTAACTGAAAGACTTTCATTATGCAACTTCTGGCACTTGATAAAATAGAGCATGGTACCTTTGCTAAAACCACAGTTTCTTTGGTTATGTTTAGCATTACACAAACATCTTTCACCTTAGATATCCTCTTGCGTTAGTGTGTTTAATTTCAAATACTCTAAGGCACATTACTTTTTGACAAAATTATTTTAATGGCGATCAGTAAATGAGACGTACAAATTATTCTTTCCCTCCCCCGATTTCATAGGTCATGTTAAAATAATCCATCCCTTCACAATTACACTTTCGTATATTTGGAACTTCATGTACATATTTCTATTAAAAGCTAAAGTAGTCCAATAATATCATATTTTTACATGGATTTATTTCAAGAAACACAGCACATAATGGCAAAGTATCTTCTAAGTAAAGGTAACAGTTAACATGTTAACAAATGTGATTACATTCTTTTGATGAACCTCAAAAGTCTGAAAACCTGAAGGAAATGTCAATATTTTTTTGTCTGAAGTACACTTCTTGAAAGAAGTCCTGATCCCAAGGAAGTTGATGGGAGTTTAAAGTCAACGGGGCTGAGATTTCAGCCCTACTGTGTGTGAATTCAAGTGAGCTCACTAAGGGAAGGGAAAGGGAAAAAAGATAAAAAAAAAGAAAAAAATCTATTTAGAGTGCTATTTGTGAACTATTTTATCCTGACATAAATACAACTAAAAGTAGAAACAGGTAATACTCTTTGATCAAAAGCAGCATTTTGGCGGTTTCTATAGCAATAGACTGTTTCTATCACTGGCATACCACTAGAAACCCTAACCTTTGAGATGCAACAGTCCTAAAAAAAAAAAACAAAACCCCAAAAAACAGTAATCCATGAGTTCACACCAACAAAATCTTTTAAAGTGTATATATTCTGTAAAAGATGGAGAGATTCCCCCCCCCACCCCCCCCGATCACTTGCAGTTAAAAAGATAAGCTAAAAATATATACAACTCGTTATAAGTTGGGAGGAATTTCTTTCGGTACAGAGGTTACTTACTACAAGCTTTACTAACCAGGCAGTCTGGAGGTGGCATGGGCATATATTTATGTTCTTTAAAACAATTCCATACACTTCTGAATTTTTGCCTGAGTAGACATTTTGTGTATTCGCAGAAACCAATTTCCTAGTAACCTTTAGTGAATTGCAGACATATATGCATGATTTTGTCATGTACGTTATATAAAAAAACCAAACTGGAGATAAGATGATCACAGTCAGACTATGAAATAAAAATTTGTCCAACAGGCCATAACATATTGGATAAAAGCCACACGTTAAATACTGTTAGACACTTTTTTGCTGTTGACTTGATAATCTTTTTCTTTCCGATTTACTAAATCTGAAATACTACGTTTCTGACAGTCAGTAGGATACTGTGATTAAAACAGTCCCTGGATAATTCCCCCCACCCCCCCAAAAAAAAAAAAAATTGGAAATGGATAAAGTGCTCTTGTACTGAATTTCCCACTGGTACTTGACCCAAATAAAAATTCCCAAGCTTGGAGTTGAAGCCTCAAGAGGAGACATGAGTCTAGAAATAACAATGAAATTGGTATCATGAGCCTGCAAATGATCCCGGTTGCAGACATGGGAACAGGTCATGACCTCAGGCTGGCAATCACTGCCCGAAGAGGTGGCAGCGTGAGCTGAGCATGACTGAACTTCCTTAATATTTTTATATGCATGTTAAGATTTATTTGAAGAATGCACCATAGCAATTAGTTTATAATACATGAAAGAAAAAAGTAAATTTAAAATGAAATCACAATTTGGCACTTATCTGTGTTATTTAGCCTAACTTGTAGATCTTTTATACAGAGAGTGCCTTACATTTTTTATTTAATTTTTTTAATGTTGATATATAGAGCCTAGCATTTTTTTTAAAGCTATCATTAATATTTTAGAATGAAAATTATGCCCTGCAGAAATAAAGATTAAGAGAAAATACAAAACCTTCTCTTAATTAACTAAGAATAAACTGATATACATGTCACATTGTAATACTACAGAATTACCTGTAGGACTGGGAATTTTTTTTTCATTCGGGAGAGCAGGGGGGGCACTCAGTAATTGCTTTGCTTCAGAAACTTTGTATTACACAGATATTTTTCACTGGATATTATGCTTTGTGATGGAAAACCTTTCCCAACTGCTCATTAGAAGAAAAATATTAGTTTAAAATTTAAACTGTTTGCGAAGCATAATTTTAACTAGGAAAATTCCTGTTGTAAATATAGAACCGAAATACTGTGATGTGGTTAACTGCACCTGCCACCCAAAAGGGTTTTGCAATATTATGCATAGACTTTAAAGGAAAAATGATTTGAGAGAAGCAAATAATGGCAAGACTACTAATAAATGTTTGATTAAATTTATTTAAAGGAATCATTTAATTCCTTTTTAAAAAAATACTCCATCCAGTTTACTAATATCTACACATTCAGAATTTAAGTACCTACTTTTGCACTTACATTAAGAATAATATTTAAATACATGATTTTTTAGAAGGCCATCTTCAGGGCTAAGGCATACAAAAAAATAAATTTAACATAGATTCAACGCTGTTTGCCCATCTGTTAATATGGGCTTAAAGGATGAACTACATTTGTAAACCACAACTTAGTATACTATACAAAAAAAAAAAAATTTTTAAGATAGTAAAAGATACAACCTAAGCCCACTGAACCCAGAGAAAGAAAAATTTGATGCTTCTAACCATAACATACTGCACTTTTACAAAGGAAAATGCTTTATTCTACAAGCTGTAGTTAAATAAATCATACACTCAATATGCACAGTGCAAAAATTTATACACCTCACGCAAAGCAATATCGAGAGAAGCAAAGTGTAGCAAGTGTCAAATCCTTATCTTAACTACATAAATATTCTTTAGAAGAAATAACATAACAGAAGAGTTAAGAAGTAGAATGCCACTGGGAATATCACAGAAAAAAAAGTTTCAAGTCTGCCTTATTTCCTACTGGGAAGCAGGGGAGGAGATATGGTATAGAACCAATACAGTAGGAGAATGAGTGTAGACGCTAGTAAAAGGAGATAGAAGACACCACAGGCAGAGGGGAGACAGAGCAAACAGGAAAGCCATTGGCTTTTCCAGTCCATTTTCCAGGGGGCTTTCTCCATGGAAAGCATGAATTTTTTGAACTTACTAAGTCTTGGGTTTTTTGCTTTAAAGGAGAAATATATTTAATCCAATTACTTCCTTCAAATCACCCTAAACAAATTTTAAAAATAAATAAATAAAAGAAAAACCATGAGAAATCTTTATTCTTGTAGGAATAGTCAGACATTTGGCTTCTAGAAAAATGCCTGCTTAAACCAAACAGGCAGCAACAGAAATTGGTCCCTTCTCTGGATACAGTAAGTATCTGTCAGCAATATTTACAATCTAAGAAAATAAGTTATACAGTTTTCCTTGAATACTTTTCAAAATTTCCTGAGCAGATTCTTGAGATGCAGCGGGACAGCACTGCAGCTAAATCTGAAAAAGCTGAATAAATGAAATTTATACGTTGCATTGAAGAGCTCTTTGGTGCTGAACACCAGCGTTAACTTCTACATAATAAATTACTTCCTTAATTTGATGCACTTGAAGGTGCATGCCCAATATTAGCAATGTTCTAACCTCCGAAATGAAAGGAAATAGCACGGCCACTCTAACAACAGGCAGCAGGCCTTAATTTCAACAAGATCCTATTCTAAAAATTAAAAAGGTCTTCTTCACTAGAAAACTCAAAACACAGACGAATTTGGGCTCCAGTCCTTCAAAGACATACATAGGTCTGTAATGGCAAATAATGAGAAGCCCGTTAGAATTTACTGGCACAGCTCCAAGTGTTGAAGTTCAGCTTGCTCTTAAAGATAAAACTCTGCTAACATGTACGAGTTTGCTTAATTTAAGCCATGCGAGCACATCCACCGTCTTAAAAAGGAACTGCTCTTGCACATAATATTTGGCCCATGCCAAGCCTTACGGTACAAACCCTCTGGAACAGGGTCTGTCTTAGAGCCACCATAATCATGACTGGGCTCTTTGAGCGCTACCACAACACAAACAAAAAAAATTACACACAAAAACTGCATTAAATGGCATTTAGAGTTGCAAAAGCCTGCATTCATAAATTGGGAAATGCCAATCTTAAGATGGACTGCTTGTCTTAAGACGATGCCTATTTTTTCCCCTTTCAACTGGGAGAATGTCTGCCTCTGTCCCAGCCCGCTAACAGGGCCCTGGTGCCATGCCATTATCTTCCCGGTCCCCGGCTTCTCATCGCGGTTTCATTCCTCTCATCCAGTAAAGCCTCATCTTCTTGCCCCACCAATCCATGTCTCACCCCCTCCAGGTGCTCTCCAGCTTTCACAAATAATTTCTTACAGCAAAGAAATGATGAGAATCCAGGGTTAAGCCAAAATCCTGAGTTCTTCCTCCATATCATGGAGGGAAGTATGTTCTGCTGCAAATAATTTATTTTGGTCTGGCAACTTAATATATAGTCTTTGCTTAAGTGTGGTGCCATTCCTCATAGAGCAGATGCCTGCCCTCACTTTCTTTTAATATCCTCTCCATTTTAATCAACCTAACCATTTTAATCTCCCTCCCTGGTCCTGGGGCACCAAGAAAAGGTGTCACTTGTAGCCTCTCCGAGCTGCCAGAAAAAGCATTTGTGACACCCCCACAGCCCTGAACTCAAGCGTGCTCTGTAGGGATGCAACCATGAGACCATTTCACTGCCCAGCTAAAAACCTTCCATTGAGTACGTGCAACCAGTCTCTTTTTGGGACATCTTTCCATATGGGAGATTTCAATTCAAACGGTTAAAGTGTGGCAAAGCTACTGAAACAGAGGAACTACAGCGGTCAAGGAACCTTAAAACAGGCAACAGTGCTGATCTGAGCCATGCTGACACCATGGCTGGGTTATTTATATGAACACATTTATATATTCCTGTTCTGAGAATTACCACGCTTTCAGATCATTTAACAATAAACACAACAAATTTCCTCAGTAAGGTTGAATCACATATTTCATATATCGGTAAGAATATGCTGGGCTATCCAATGTGAATGACAAGAAACATTTCTCAGGATGAAGCAAAACTAATGTGTGGCTAATTGTCTTATTTTTTAATCATATGTATCTTTCTACCATGCAGAGAAGCCTCCTGAAAGGAGTGCCACAGAGACACAAAATAAATGCAACAGCAGAAATACTCTCAAATAAGTATCTTGTTAAAATGTTGGCAAGGTCAGGAAATTGTTTTTGGTTTTGTATTGGGTGTTTGGGGGGGTGGTGGTGTCATTTTTTTTGTTTTGGTTTGGATTTTTTTTTTGCTTCCTTCAGGGTGGTACAAGTTACAGAGCATAATAAATGCCTAATACAATGTGAAAGTATGGGTCACTTCTAATCAAGTAGAGGTCAGCAGCAAAAAAAAAAGAGAGAGAGAAGAGTGATGAAGGTATGTAATCATTTAACTATTCTATTTCTGACTATTTTCAAGAAACATCTTGAAAGAGAAATGCCTAGATAAGGGATACACAGTATTTTATATTTTTTTTTTAAATTACAACTTTAATGTAGTATATGTTAAGTAAAATCTACTTTGGCTAAATACCAGGAAGGATGTCTTCTATATTAAAATCTGTGCTCTTAACTAATCCCCTCATACATTTACTCATTTCTTATTTCTTCTTAGTTACGCTACAGTTGTTCTTTCAATAATTAAATATGTAACATCTCCCATTTCCCTCTCCCTGTCTGTCTGTTAAAATTCCATAAATAAAATACTTTTACCTATTGGCATATAAGGCATATATAAATCAGAGATTCTGCAGAACAGAGCTTTTGAACTCATATTTTCAAAGATCAGTTAAGAAATATGTTGCTCTAAGACCAAAGTCTTATTTATATGAGTTTGTGGCTTAACTGACAAGTATTTTTCTGTGACAAGTAAGGGCAGACAGTTTGTATCTTAAATACCATAATCCAGTTTTCAACCCATGTAGACGTCTGGAAGGGAACCAGTCAGTAAAGTAAATTATATTATATCCCACTGACAGTCCAAATACAATCCATGAGATTCATTACTTCTACTAAAGACAAAAGAAAAAAATATGGGAGGGGTGTAGGAGGGTCAAAAATATTTGCAGTTCACAAGATTGCTTAATCAAAATAAACAGACTTCTATTTTTAAAAATACAAATAGCAGTTAGTTCTTGGTCTAAATGCAAAGGTGCAATATAAGCAATAGTTTGCTACATTTTTGTGTGAGGCCATGGGCTAAATGTTTCTGTTTTACAAGCTGCCAGGAGTTTGACCTCTCTAATTTGCTGGGAGACAGAGAAACAGCACCTCAAAAAATGTATTTCTTAGCTAGTATGAATATTTTCTCTCTGCATTTCTCTTACATGAGTTTATGTGGTATTTATTCACAAGAGATTTTCCAATTCTTAGATAGTGGTCTCTCACACATGACAGACTTCAATGATCTAGAAGCCAAGATGTACAGATAATTGCAGTCAAAGCTGCAGTTTAGCCCTTTTAAATTCAAAAGTAACAACTGAGAAGGAAAATTTCTGCATGAATTAGAATCTGAAGCTAAATAGTACTTTTTTTTCTTTCAGTAACCTCTTCAGCTAACAGCCCAAACTGGACATTTACAAACTGGATTTCACCTTTACTTTAAGTGGTTCCATATGAATGAAGACAAATTCAGATTTTTTTTTTTTTGGTAACAGGAATTACAAATACATTATAACTCGATCATTAGTTTATTCATAATGTATATTTTTTTAAAAATCAAACTAATCTAAATTTTATGTATGCAGAATATTACTTACACTATACAAGATACAACCAGTCCCTTCTCTCAGTTCCAAATAAGAAACCAAGCAAATGCCATTTTTAATTATAATACTAGACTGAATTTCCACATGAAGGTCACATCATATTCTACAGAACAAGAAATTGGAAATGAGGCACTAAACATGCAGCATTTATTTTTTGTCTTAATTGTACGCTGATTGTAGTCTAACAGTATTGTATTAAAGTTACTCATGTTGTTGCATTTTACAAAAATTACTAATAGTTCAAAAATTTTAGAAATAGGTAATTTTTCACTGAGCTCTATCTTTTCCCCTGAAAATGCCGACGCAGCCATCATTTCAGTTTGGTAGTATTCATATACGTGCATCAATAGGAAAAAACTGCTTTGTTTTGACTGAAACTGGAAAGTGAAGAACTGGGTATATCTTCGGAGCTAGTAACTCATTTGAAAATGCTGTATGCATCGCAGCACTTTCAGCAGTTAAATTGAAATCTATTTCCATAACACACAAAAACGTTCCGTTTTTGTGAAAATAGGAGAAACTTCTTTATAAACGTGATAGCTACAACTGTAAAAATATTTCAAGTTGATGCATAAGAGAACATATTTTTATTCCATAGGCTTGTATTATGGGAAGCTTAAATACAGATTATCTCATTCTGTAACTCCCCACTTTACAGTAATAGCAATTCATTCTAATTGCTTGGGTAGCACACTCAGGAAAAAGAATATTTTTCCTTTTCACTGAATAATGTTTCATGTTCGGTTAAATGCAGGAAGTTATACCACCATTGGAATGCAATTGTCTGCAACTGCAGAGTTACTTCTTATTCATAGGTTTGTGCTTAGCTAAATATTATAGTGTTAGCCATCCAGCATTACTTCTTAAAATATCTTTAACTTCTAACTAGCTAAACTAAAAAGGAATCTATCCGCTACAATCAAAATAATTTTAAACCATGCATAATCATTTTTCACAGAATTTTTATCCTCCTGTATGGAGCGGATTATAGTAAATGAAATTCACACATGCTGTTTCTTATTCAGAGGAAAACACAGAATAAGGATGTGGAGAATTTCTAGCCAAATCTTCATTCAGATCCAAGATCCACGGACGCCACTGTAATTGAGAGACATTCACAACCAGATAGCTGTAGACTTCATTTTTGTTTAAAATAATACCTCTTCTACAGGAGTTCCAACTAAAACATTGATGTTATTTAACTTCTAGCAAGCTGCCTTGAGCTGAATTTACAACAGATTACAGTTTCTTGTTTTAATTTCGTTCAGAAAAGGACATTGCTTAAAACCGTATGCTTATGTTCACATGTAGATTATGTAAACGTGCTGCTTCTTTTCAGACTACTATAAAATTATGTGTAACTAATAACATTCTTCTTTTGGAATTTGACTTGCCTGGCAGTTGACAATGGAAAATGAACTATTCCTCCCATACCTCAATATATACACTTTACTATGCAAGTTATTCAAGTTCATCATGCACAGCCTAAAAATGCCTACTCATAATGCCTAGCCTCTCAGAAATCTGAAATGGGTAATTAACTGTCAAAGAAGCAGTTTTATTGCCTTCAGATTTCTAATAAGTTGTGATTTAGTTCCACTGTTCTGACATTCTACATTGTATCAAAAAGAATGATTTCAAAAGCCACATTTAATTTTTTTTAATAAGAGGGGATATAGTGTTTGAATTATAACATATTAAAATGTGTAAAGTAAAAAAACCCCAAGAAATATTAAAAAAGGCATAGCTGTACAGTGTTTTTTACTAGGGCTCCTCACCTATATAAGAGATGCTTATTTTAATTTTTAAGACATTATGAATTTCATATTGTTTACATTGCTCACCTACAAAGCACCAAAATAAGTTGATTTCCAAGGTGATCTTATTTTAAAATTAATTCTAAAATAACGAAGAGCTGCTTCCTCAGCTACTCCACACATGCTCACGTGCTGCTTCTCAGCTTCACCAAAGGACACTCCCCCAAACATCTGCAGCTGACTGAAGTCACTTCAGTCCTTTGATTTCTGATTTGAAAAATGTATACAAGTATTTACTCAGTTCAGTAACCTTACAACTTTAACAAACTTTCATTACTAAGTTGTGATTGAAAAATGCCCATAAACACAATCACATTTTTAAATTATTTCATCAGTTTATCCTGTTTCTGATTTTCCACACATAGAATCTTTACAAAATTTTATTTGCTAAATTGATTTCTAATTTCAGTTAAGCATGCCACCTTTTGCATAACTTTTAAGCAACATAACACACTTGAAACTAATGTTCAGATGCCAAAAGAAATTAGTATCCTTTACGCAGTGACTTCAGTTTCATTTGGCATAACAGAAAGGATTATGCCTCTCAGAATCCATAACAAAACCAGCCTAATACCCAAACATGGTGCTTTCATATATTCAGCTCCGTATATTTCTAAGAAAATAATATTTAGAATAAATATACTCATTTTAGAAACAGAATCAACAAACAGCTTTTGACACATGGTATCCATATAATAGCATTTAATACTTGGAAATTTGTAAGAATAAGCTAAGGTGGCATCTATTTCCATGAGCATAAAGAGTGAAAACTGGTGAATGATGGAAGAGTCTACGTCTCTGCCTCATGACAACATTTTTAGAAAATGAAAAACAGGCTGTTTAAGTATTATTCTTCCAAAAAGGTATTTTCCTGCTGTAATAAAAATTATATAAAATTTCTTTTCAGAATTTTAGCATTATGTCTAAGATAGCAGTAGCTGTTACTACACTACAATCTTGGCAAATGTTCCAGCACATGTTTGAATTTGATTTATTAAAAAATTATTTCACGGGTACTTGCTGAGATGAGTTAAATGAAGTCAAATCACTGAAAATTCTACGTTGCTGAAACACTGAAACTCCAAAAAGTTATTCCAAAGGAGAAGCATTTTTTTTCAATAATTTTAAGCTTCAACCACTTCCCTAAAATTTTCTAAAAATTATCACATTTTAAAAATATATAAATTCATAGTTAAATAACATCTTAGAAAGCCAAGCTAAATCTTAATGTTGCTTTTCTATCTTGTAATAATCACTAAGTAACATTTTTCTCCTCAGTGAGCTACAGAGATAAAATTGCAACTATTACTTTTTTTTTTAATTTGGATCAATATGGACTCTATTCCTAATCCATCTTTGAAGTATGCTTTTATTATGAGACAAAAAAAAAAATCTGTGTTTGTTACGAAGTCTCATTTAAAATAAAAATACATGAAACCCAGAAGTACCATTTCTGAGCAAAACATTACTATTTAAATGAATAGCAAAGAATAAAATAGTACTTGAAAGCAAAGAATAAAACAGTACTTGAAAAAATCAGTTTCTTCTTTTGTACCTCTTAAGAGAGTTAAGCTGTAAAAATACCTATAGATATAATAAAATAGCTAAAAATGTATTTAAAGTTATTTTCCGCTGTGATCAGCGATTTTAAAAGCAAAAATAAATGACATTATCACGTGACAGGCCAGCATGAGACACGTAGCTTTAATATTGATTTGAAATAGCCATTTTCAAGGAACAGTTGAAATAACAGGGGCTAAACGTTCAATGTTTGAAGTAAGTACTGCTAGAAATGGCAAAAAAAGTGTCAATGGAAATTCAGTCACCACACAGACTCTTCATTTTCCAACATCAATATACTGAAGAGAAGGTCTCAACTTCAATACTCACATTCAAAAATTATGTTAACAGAACAGAAACCTATGCATTTTAAATTTCTATATTTGTTAAATTTGTTTTACTTTCTCTGCAGTACATTGCCCAGGCAGGAAAATAAAATTGGTAACCTCTCAGTACTTTAATTTATGATGCCACAATTCAAATCACAGCAAGTAAGATTTCACATAGTCAGCACTGAAGTAAGATCTGTAGACGCTAAATGTAACATGTATTTAAAGAGAAAAGGAAAAAAGAGATACCATGCACAAGGTAAACTTTAAAATTAAATGAAAAATACATGCCGTTATAAATCAGACTAAAAGTATTAATTACAGTATGTTTGACTATGAAACACACTACCCAATGATTTTTAAATTGTAGCATCTCAGAAGAAATTTGAGTTAACAATAACAGAGTCACTTTTACAAGGAGCCATTACTCTATAGAGAATTAAACTACAAAAAAACTCTTTATTCTTCACAGTAGCCTCTTATACTCCAGTGTCACATCTGCTCATTAAATTTCTTCTCTCTTTTCCTCTAATAATTTTCTGTCCTCTGATGATTCCACACCAGTAAGATAATACTGTTCCCAATCCATGCCACCATAGAAGTGAAGGACATTCAGTTGGGAAAGGGTACAATCTGGTTCCAAACCACCTCCCTCCCACAGTTGGACAAAAACAGCTCTATGAATAGGTATCACAACTCCAGCTTTCCATAATTTCTCCATAAATGTGCACGTCATGAAAGTCAGGTTCTCAATTTGGTACCTATGACTTCTGTCCCAGTGGCACCTTGGCTCCGCTCAATAGGGTCAAGGCACAGAGCAACTATTAAGACCCTCTGGAGCCTGATACCCATTCTGTGGATGCAAGTCAAACCCCTGGGACGCAAAACCCATCCAGCTGGCTGCAGTCCAGGCAACAACTCCTCCCAGATGCCATGACAGCACTCTGAAAAAATGGGCATTAACAATATAGTCCATAATACATTTAACTTTCATGTGGAATATAGCAGCAGAATTCAAGTGTCTGTCTTCCTAAACCTGTTTGGAGGTAGGAAACAGATGGGAGACAGATGCCCACTTCCCCAGAATAGGCATTTCTGAGCATATGTTGAGGAAGTAAAGCTAACTATGCTGTAAACTATCATGCTAAATAAAATTACAGAATAATTCAGGTTGGAAGGGACCTCTGATCATCATTCAGTTTAAATTCCCACAGGGGATGGTAAACTATCTAAGTTATATAGAAGACTAGGTAGTCTTCAAAAGCTTATAGGCCTTAACCGCTATCTGAGCCTTAGGTGGATTTCAGTGTCCAAATCTCAACTCAGGCTGATTACATTTTGCCTAATACTGAGGTTAATTTTTCATTAATGGAAACCCTAAGTTCACATATATTGAAATTTCCATTTTTTTGCCTCAAGCTTTCCTTATGAATGCCATTAATGGAAACCTGCTTACTTGCACAGTCCAATGTCTTGCCATTGCAAATAAACATCAACTATAAAGCCAGCTGCAGTTTGAAATGCTCTACCTTCATTTCCAATAGAGCATAGTAACAATTTGTATATTCCAAAATCCATCTGTCTTTATCCCTGCTAGCAAACCGTATGCAATTCATTTTCCACCTAGACTCCTTAAACTTCTCTTCTGCCTTGTTCTCTTAGTCAATTTTTTCCAAGTGCTGATGAAACCGTTGTACATTGCTGTCACTTCAAGGCATCATAGGTATTTCAACCTTTCAGCAAAAGATTTTCCAATGGTTTACCCTCACCTTCAAATTCACACTGTAACTATGTTCCTGCAAAAACTTGCAACTCATTTCCTCCTGCTCAGCACCTTCTTTCTGTCCTATTCTTTCTCCGGTATTAAACTTTTTATCGCTTCCTTCCCCCTGGCCACTCTGGACTCACCATTTCCATGAAGACTTCCACAGAACACCCTTATGTCCAACAAACTGTTTGCTCATGAAAATATACTTTATTTATTTTTATTTTGGAAGGTCATGTACAGATGATCCAGTAAGACTAAGAAATCTCCTAGCCATGGAGAGTTACACTTTCCATGACTGGCAGGCTTACTCAGCTACTTTTTCTTTGATAGGTGACTGGATTTTTTGCCTATTAGGTCAGCTTGGACAGCAAGATGTCCAAAACAAGGTATGTCTTATTTTTTATGAGAATGCCATAGACTATAAAGGTACAATACATATATTAGCTTAAATTATTAGGTCTTTGTAGCTAGTCACAATAGGGAATGCAAGTCCTGGACATCATTATGCTGATAAACAGCAAACAGGAAGATGACAGTAAAAACGACCAAACACTTAGCACCTCTGAAAGATACTGTTGCTTACAGAGAACAACATAGACAAACTCAACTATCCTTTGGGATGTATACTATTATCATGCTGAAAATTCAAATACCAGGTTTGTCACCTGGTTTGGACAATTTTTGCTAGTTAACTATTTAAAATGACTACATGAATAATAGTAATAAATAATACAAAAGCTGTAAGACAGGATGCTTCACCAAAATGATGATGGGATATAGAGACTTTTTACTTTGTTTCCTTTTCAAATTTTATTCTGTGGCTCAAAACTAATAGGAAAGGATGATCCTCACCTTACCAAAGAGGTTTATATATAAAAACATCTCAATTTACGTTAAACCAAAAGCCCTACATTATATCCCATAAAGAACATCCTACCATAAATTTGAAAGTGTTAGTAAAAGCCAGTATATCTCTCCTCCTTTGAAGAGTGTGTAACTCAGATACCAAACAAACGAGGTGCCCCAGACCATCCACATCCATCCTAGTAGAGAACAGAACATGCAGACAAGCCCATGCCTTTTCAGTTTGGTTTTCAGAATACAGATATTTGGGCAGAAAAAAAAAGCATTTAAAATGCCAATCTGACCTACTGCTATACTAAATAACAGTACAATATTTTTATGAACCCTCCTAATCACTTGAAAAGTATGGCTGATGAAAAGATGCTGCAGAAAGATGAATGAAAAACATATTGCCATACATACTAATTAACATAATTTGTTAAGTTAAATTTTGCTGTACCGTAATAAATTTAAGCAAGTCAAGAGCACGCTGTCAAAAACTTTATAAACCTGAAAATTAAACCTTTATAAACCAGAAAAATATCAATATAATGAGAGCCATTAACTGGAGGAAGCGATTTTAAACACTAAAGCTATGTATAAATGAGCAGCACGGCTCATAGTGACAGTATCTAGCCATTCAATGACCACCCAAGTACAGAGAAGTTTAGAAGCAAGTAACGTACTTCCTACAACAATCTCAAAACTTTCTGACCACACACAGGCTGCGTGGCAAAAAAAGAAAAATATTAAGGAAAACAGTCTAACAATTTAAACGAACAGAAGTTTATAAATGTGTTCTATTAAAAAATCCTAATTGATAACATCCAAGAGCCTGAAATCTGAGTAGAAAAAGCCAGCCATGAAAAAGTGAAGTAACATGAGGGGACATGAACCATTTCTCACTTTTTAACGAAATCTTCACTGAAAGGATTGAAATGTTACCATGATATATAATTACAAGTGAAATTCAAATCTATAGCTATTATATGCATTCTAACTATGTCAGGAAGATCAGCCTCAAAATACATTGAAATAACTCTACATAAATAGAAGTACTGTATGTAGAATATACAAGTTTGAAAACCTGTTACTCAAGATGCCAAAAATAGCAGTATTACAGTAACTAATTTTTGTATTACAGTAACAACCTGAGGACTTAGAGAGATCATAGAATCACAGAATACTTTGTGTCGGAAGGAACCTTTAAAGATCACCCAGTCCAACCTCCCTGCCATGGGCAGGGACATCTTCTACTAGATCAGGTTGCTCAAAGCCCTGTCCAACCAGACCTTGAACACTTCCAATGACGGGGCATCCACAACTTCTCTGGGCAACCTGTTCAGTATCTCACCACCCTCATCATAAAAAAAATGTCTTCCTTATGTCCAATCTAAATCTATCCTCTTTTAGTTTAAAACCATTCCCCTTTGTCCTATAGCAACAGGCTGTACTAAAAAGTCTGTCCTCACCTTTCTTATAAGCCCCTTTTAAGTATTGAAAGGCTGCAAAATAAGGTCTCCCCGGAGGCTTCTCTTCTCCAGGCTGAACAACCCCAACTCTCTCAACCTTTCCTCATAGGAGAGGTGTTCCAGCCCTCTGGTCATTTTTGTGGCCCTCTGGACCCACTCCAACAGGTCCATGTCTTTCCTGTACTAAGGACCCCAGAGCTGGATGCAGTGCTCCAGGTGGGGTCTCATGGGAGCAGAGTAGAGGGGCAGAATCACCCCCCTTGACCTGCTGGCCACCCTTGTTATGCAGCCCAGGATATAGTTGGCTTTCTGGGCTGAGGGGCTACAGTTGTAAGTGTAAGCAAGCAGAGAGGCAAACCGTACATGGATAGCCCAAAAGGCCGACAAAATAAGTTTAAGATAAACCGTAACAGGAAACAGCCATAAAAGAGAACACAGATGGGTAGATAGAAATAGTTGGACAACAGGCAGATTTGTTAATATCAAGGAGTAATCATGTCTCGTTACCTGCCTAATTACTATCAGCAGTGGCCCCTAGGCATTACAGCTAAGGCAATGAAAGAAATTTAAATTCTTTAAGAAGTATGCTTACAAATATCCATGCTCCTCACCTTGACTTTTTGCTGCTTTCTAGCAAAAAAGGATGACATCCTTTCTTCTTCACTGCAAATCTTGGAACATTTCTCTGTTTCACAAAACACTTCTGTTCCTCCACCTAAATTTCCTTCATTATGTAGAAATAAGGTTCTCGGAGAACCACAATTTTGCTGACTGTTCTAATCACACTTTATCTTCCCTCATCTGTGTGGGATGCCAAGCTCTTAATGGCCAATATTGTATATCAATCTTTATTTCTCCAGTGTTGTTAAAATCTACTTATCACCTTAAATACAAACTTTCATATGACAGTAGCACACAAGTAAAATTGAAGGGTAGCATGAAGATACTATAGATAATATTATCTTATACATACTATGAATAAAGAAGAGCTTTTTAGTAAGCTATAATTTTAAGGTACAGTATATATCCCTATTAGAATATATACTCATATTCTTCAGCTATTGTTAGTGCAAAAATTAAATACTTAGATTTTGTTATAGATCTACATGGTGCTATGGAACAAAATACATCCATATTATATATAGCATACTATTTGTTTCCAAAGTATGGTACTATATGTATACAAAAAAATGCACCAATGTTGGAGTTTACTAATACTTTAATAATACATATACACACATGACTTTTTTTTTTCAGACTTGTAATTTGAAAGTTAGGACTATATTAATTTTCTTCTCCAGATATATACATTTCCTATAACAACATTACACTAACTACAGGTAAGCAGAGCATTTAATATATATTTTAAGCACTTAAAAATGTGTTTCTAGGTTAGAACTGTTTTTTCTAATACATGGAAATGCCTTGTATTACCTGCAGTACACAGTAAAACACACCAGTAATACAGTTCTGCTACTATAGATCACATACTATTTTCCTGACTGCTCAGGTCCCTCAGAAAGTATGTAAAGATACCCCTTTTCTGTCAGCATAGTCCCTATGCTCATAAGTGTTAAAAGAATTAAGCTACAATGAAATAACCCTCTATTTTCCTTAATAGGAGAATGCCCTCAATAAAAATACTAGAAATGCAGGTGTTACAAAAGATCTCCAAATCTTGAAAAATAGTACGAGTATTTAGCTTTCAGCCATAAAAGTGCATGAATGTCTTGAGAATGACTAGCATTTCATTTCTAATGTTTTACAGAAATGACTTTCCATAATTCATTTCTTACTTGTAATTTCCTCAAGTCTCCTGATGCTGACTCATTCCATTGGCTACAAAAAGCAACAGATCAAGACTATTAAGTAATGATTTTCACTCAAAGCAGGTATTTATATTCATCTACACTTTGTGGTAAACTTGCTGAAAATAAAAACTATTATTTTAGATCACTGAAATGAAGTGTTTGCTTAATTAAATATTTAATCAAAACAATCTGCAGTCTTCCTGAGTTGGCCATAGAACTTAACTCCTATATAATACACACTGCTCCAAACCATTTGTCATGGAGAGCTATACATTCAAAAACAAATATTAACGCATAATGCATCGGCAAGATTCATTTCATGTCTTAAGGAGGAGGTCTTTTAGGAAAAAAAAAATCTCTTACTTTGGGATATCTTCTCTGCCTTAAAATTCACCACGTACACAACTTGATCAAAGAGGTATTTCCATCAGCAGTTGACCAACATACCCAACTGTTCAGCATCATAAGGGGAAAAATTAACAACTTGTGGTGTACTATTATCCACTTAAAATAAATTCCAGCCTTGAAACATGCAACAGCATCATAAAAATAAAAGTAGCACTCTTTATTATCTCAGACTACCAAAATGAACAGAAAGCTTGAAAGTGCTTACAGGGTGGTTTCCAAATATCCTGATGGAGACTATTTACAGGTTAGTTAAGACTTTATTGAATGCCAAAATTTAAGGAATAGGAAAATGTAAATAACTGAAATTTAGCAACGGTTTTCCAGATAATGATCCAAGAATGGAAATTTTGAATAAGCCTTTAAATACCAACATGCTGATATGTATAAAATATAATGGTCTCTAACAGCCAGTACAAAAAGAATGGAAAAACGTAATCAAGCTATGCTAAATAAAGCCTCCTGATTTAGCAAAACAGATTTTACATAGCCTTCAAAGGGAAGCATTGCAAGAAAGGATCTTTTATTCAGATTTTTTCAAATAAACTATGTCTGGTTAGAAAACAAATTCAATCAAGCTTAAAATAAAGTTCTGCCATAAACTTGTAGGAACTCCTCTACAGAATAACTGCATAATATAAACATTTCTAGACTGTCTGATAAGAAGTGATGAACACAAACATGAGTTTTATTCAACTGTTAAGAACACTAACCATTTATGACAAGACAACAACACATCCCCAGAGGATATTATCATATATTGAAGGTCTGAAGGCACCTAGTTTACATAAACGTCAATTCTGCACCTTCACTTGTGCTTTTCACCTGACACAGAGCATCCTAGTCAGTGATGTGGTAAAGATTTTGCAACCATTATTTCTTTCCTGGTTTTCCCCATCAGAAGGAGTTAGGGTTATGGATTCCAGTTAGCAGAGAATTTGGCTTTGCTGAACCAGTCTATCTTTGCAAAGCAAGGAGTCTGCTGCTTTAGAAGAATTTGCTGTAGCCATGCTTGGTGACTACCTAGAGTCCATTGACAAGAAGAGAAAAACAACTAAGCACTACCAAAACTGGAATAGGAACTTGGAAAACCAGTACCTCGAACATTTGGGACAGAAAGAGTAAAATGGCCAGTGGCAGATCTAGCTGCACAAGTAGACTTACCAGAATTAAAGGTAGTTTTCTGAAGTTGGGAAGTGGAAGAGATTTCAAATACACCCACGGTCAGATACAAGAAGGGCAGCATTGTTTCTTAAAAAAATCCTATTCCCATTGTTATTCTTGGTATCTGTTTCTTGCAAAAGTTCAGTTTGGAGAACTAGAATAAATCCTTACTGTTTCCATGCTATGAGATAATAAGAACAAGTGCATTTCACTGTTTGGCACAATACTTTTATTTAAGGTGCCAGATTTGGCAGTACCACATAAAACAAGATTCCAGTATCTGACTGTTTGAAGATAATTCACAAAATCCTTTGAGAGAGGAAAGCGACATATCAAGCTTATCAACAATGCAACTCATACCATAAATGGCTTCAGCAAAGGCCTGATGTCTGGGGAAGTCAGTTAGTGAGATGGTATTAATCAGCACTAAGGAACTGCAGCTTTCCAGGGCAGCGTCCTCAGAAAATAGAAGCAGTAATTAGCACCAGTTCATTCTTCACTGCACAAGGAGATAAATCAAGATGTAACCTTTACTGTAGTATTTCCTAATTTTTAATGCTTCATTTTGCAACACTGATGTTCCTTTAACATAGCTAATAAAACGCAATTTACCATACTTTTTTCAAAATAAAAATAATAAACACACACATTAATCTTGAGGCAAACATTTACTGCATGCATGGATCATAGGCAATTTTGGAATCTTTAGAGTCAAGAAATTATCACCTATCATTTGATTTAATGCAGAAGCAGGTAAAAAGGAAAGGTCATTTATTACCTCTGAAGATTTTCCATGTGGATACTTGAAGGATCTGCTACTGTTTAAAACAAAGCAAAGAAATACTGAGGCTCAGAACTAATCTTATTTCCACATTCATTAACAGAGACACCTCAGGAATCAGTTTATTCCTTTCTGTTCGGATCCACAGAATTGCCAGGTACCATCCGTGTTTAGTGCCTATCTCTTGCCTACAGGCCCAATATTGATTTCTCACAGCCCAGTTTTTACCCTTATCCATTACTCTATTTTGTTTTCTTTTGCTCCCTTACCTTTCTTCCCCATTGCTCACCTGCCATCACGTTACCCTATTTTAGGTTCCTCTTCCTCTCTTTCTTAACTATTTTCCTAGCCTTTACCCATAACATCTACCCCAGAGTTCAGTCTCTCCAAACGCACACATCACATTGCACCATGTCCCATGCTGAGATCCATCCACCTTTGACTCCAATTGCTCCTCTTAGACATCACAACCTCACCCAGCTCTTGCTTCCATGGTTCAGCACCAGAGAACTGAGAAGGACCATGCACAGAGAACACGCAGGGATTTACTATGATGATCCATGGATCTATCACCACATACTTTAATCACCACGACTGCTGTCCAAGAATGAAGACTAAAACCTGAAAAAGCTTATAATGATACAAAGCTTAGAAACCCATTGTTCATAACAGTACAAAGGTCTGAAGCTCATGCAATTGGCAGTGTATTGCTCTTCTGCTGTGCCTTTTATGTACCCATTCCTACTAAAAGACAATCCATTTCAAATTCTGTTTTCTTGTAGGCTTTTCTGGCCTCCATACTAAACATTCTGCTGAAAAAGAAAATCCTATTATTTCACTGAAAAACTAGTGTCATCCAACAGATGGCAAGTAATAAATGAAGGAAATTACTTTCCAGAGTCTTAAAAATGAAGATTAGAGCTTACATGACTAGATGAAGTTCATAAGAGGCCCTATTTCACTTCCTTAAAAATAAAAATTGAACAAAATTAGCTTACTTCACACATTAAAAGCAGAAACTTCTGCTGAGAAAAATCAAACTTTTATCCAAAAGCTTCGGCTCATTCCATATACTAAACCTTTAATCCTGACAATTAGAAAATTGCTTGATTTCACTGTCTTCTAAATTAAAATAAATGTAATTCTGTGCCATACAAGTAATTAACGTTAACTTAACTTATCAAAATTCAGCCAAATTCCATAAAGCCAACCGGTGATAAGACAGCATCTTGAGTTACTTTTGGGGGAGTAGATGGGCACTGAACAACTTTACAAGGCATTGGTCAAAGGTTTTACTTTGTGGTTACAGCTGTACTTTTTTGTATGCACATGGGGTTTAAGGAAAAGGTTACAAAAGGTAAATTTTCTTATGCTAATTGCATTTTGAAAATAAACATTGAGCTTTAGAGCATTACAGACATTTTCAGGGAATTTATACAATAAGAAGATAAGCAGAATATATTCTAAAGCAAAGTATTATGTTTTTATTCTTGGCTTACTGGCAGTGTCCTCCAATATTTAAAAATATGAGTCTTAAGTGTTGCTGTGACTCGTATAATTAAAAATACAAGATGACCTGCAGACCAAGCGTAATAGTCACACTGTACTTTCTTCACAGGGTCTAAAAAGACTAAGTAGCTCTCAGAGCACTTTCATCCATAGTTGTCACAGTATATTACCATAGATTTAGCATACTAAATGTGAGGTTTATGACCATTTCATTTTATAAAAGGAGAAATGAAGTCATGTCTACATTAACAAGTGTAGGAAGTTTTGCACTTACTCTGCTCAAAGCTGGCTGGACGTGAGTCAGTCCCGGATCAGAAAACACTCACCTGCATTAACACCACTATAAGTCAGTAGTAGGATATTATGCCTCATAGAAAAGTGACATAACTTGATCAGGGTTGTACAGCTAACCAGCCACTGACAGAGGACAAAAAAAAAAAATAATCAGGTTTTTTGGTCCCACTCTGAAGTTCTAGTTGCTTTATTTACCATACACCAAATAGACCCAACTGTTGTTACTAGACTACCTTACAGAAATAACAGATAAAACTCATTAATTTTCCAACCACTCCTCCTACCCAGAGATCAGGGAATTTTTATAACCATTAAAAGTAATGCTGTACAAGCAGGAAGAGGAGACTTACAGAAGTAAAGGACTTGCTGCAAACTACTACTAAAAGTTTAGATAGGTTCAAACAGCAGCTGGATAAACTCATGGAAGAAACATTCATTGAGAGCTACTAAAAACAAAGACACCTCTAGCTCAGGAAGTCTGAACTACACATAGTTAGAGGTTAGGAAAGCATCCTGTGGAAGTATCCCTATATGTTTCCCCTTTTCTCATATTCCTTCCTTAAAACCTACTGTTGGCCAGTACAGGAGATGATATAACAGGTTAAATAAAGCTTTGGTCTGATCCCAGTACAAAGTTTAACAGTCTTAGTCTGGATGCCTTGCGAATAAAACTTTAAATTTCTAATCCCACCTTTTAAGGTATGATTAAAACCTATTATTAAGCTATAATTTTTCTCAAAAGGTATTCTTAATATAAGCTAGTTGATAGGTTATGCCATTCTTGTGTAATTGGTCACAAGTTTTATGCTATTTAGTGGTATTTCTAAACAGGATTAATTCAGTGTTTGATTTAGTTTAATGTACTTAAGCTCATGTATCCTTATGTTTTGTCTTTTTATTTGGTGTTTCCCTTGGATTTATCACATTTTTTAAACAAATGATGGAAGAACTGAAGCCAAGTTTTAAACCCGAGTTATGTACATTTTCCAAGTTTGTGGAATATGTACTGTCATTAATACAGGTAAAATTTGGAGTTCAGATTTCAATTTCATCTTCTTCCAAGAAATATTTGGGTCTCTCAGTTTACACGGGTCCACTACCCAAATAAACTGAGGCAAGGAAACTGCAACCCTGGTTAAGGTTCTCCTCCCGAATGTCGTAAACATTGCGAGTTTTGAATTATTGCATTACACATTGCAACCCAACAATGTGTTTAAATCAGGGCACAGAAACAGAGCTTCCCTTCCCCAACAAAATTTTCATTTTATATTACTTTAGCTAAATGTTTTACTGAGCATTTGAATGAAGAATCTAGTACGCTATACAAAGAAGAAAAATTAAAGGTGTTTTGGAAGTAGACACAAAACTAATCACACCTCATAAACCAGCACCAAAAACCCTTTTGTACTGTAATCACATTTGTTAAAATGCTTTCAAACTCTCTATTTGCAACACATTACAGAATCTTCCATTTATTAAATGTATAAAGTTCTCTAAACACCAGCGTCAAAGTATATTATAGCTTTATCTGACAAATCAATTTGATAGCAACACCAGATTTGGCCCAGTTTCAACCCTAGCTATCAGGACACAGTATTACTCAACTGAGATATGAGTATCTTACGGATTTGTGTCAAAGGAATTCCTCAATTCTTAAGTGTGTTGTAGTGTTGAAAACCAGAAGTCTGTAGATTTAAGAAATGGCCTTTGAGGATTACAGGTGCATCTGCTAGCTTAAAATTCCAAACCTAGGATGCTTACAGATATGAGCTTCCTTCCTATATATATGGGGAGAAAGAAAAAAAAAATACCCTTGAAGTCTATAAAACATGTATCAGCACATCACAACAGAGTGAGGGTTAGGACACCCACTCACTGAAGTCACGTGTATCTGACCACCAGGAAAGGATTGTGGTGTGATACCGATGACTGGAAAAGGTACCAAACTGATACCTTTCCTTCAGTGCACGATCCTATGGATCTGCCTGAGGGAGAGGGAGAAACAACAGCACTACTCTCTGCAAATGCCCAAGATGTTGATACCAACCTGGCAGGGATGAGAGAGTTAAAGGCAGGCTGAATGAGCATTGCATTGAAAGCATGACACTTTGCAGGACTGAAAACTGTTACAGAATTAAACAAAGTGAATGAATTCCAATGCCAACAGCTCACAGTATTTGCATTCCAGTTTTGGAAAAAAGAGCTTAAACAGACTTCTTCATATTAAATCCAAGAATCCTTCCAGATATTAGAAAAAACTGTTAATAAAGGATAGGTTAGCACCCCACTATGGGTTTTAAAAATGAGAAATTGAAAAATGAAACCAGATTTACATTTAATCTAGCTTAAAATTATTTCTCCTTACTCTCCTTGCTCTCTATACTTGTGGAACAGGTAATGCCAACTACAGCAGGCACTTGAGTCGATGTGATTGACCTCGTTTAGCCTTCCACTTGTGCTTACATGAACCTGCAAAACAGCCGTCTCTCCTCTCACATGGCATCAACATGTCTACAATCTTAAAATTACTTTTAAAATAAGAAAAAAAAATTGAGCCATGAGAAAGTGTCTGTTACTTCTGAGAGCACTGTTCTCTCCAAACATTAAATTGAATTAACTCCTAGCAAAAATAACTAACGATATATATAAAGCTGATGAGAAAACACCACTAAGGGCAAAGAAAAACATTTTAAGCTTCAACATGTACTTGTGATCTGTCACTCTAGAATACTTTCTTTCAAAGTACCATTTTTGGAGACAAATCACAAACCAAAGCTTTAGAGCTCACATATCAGTTAAATATTAATGTGTAACTGAGATTTTCACATTACTTCTAAAACACTGAATAGTATAACACCACAAAAATGAAGATTAAAAAGATAGTTACTTGTTACTACATTTTCAGAAGAACATCACTTTCAGTTTATTAGCGGCTGTCTTCCCTTCCCGCTTATCTGCAAATAACTATTTTCCATCTCAGTTTCCTCTCCTCAAATCCTTTTCAGAAATAGAGGGAATTCCCTTACCAAGGAGAAATTCTGTAACAATAAGAGGAATAAACATGAAACGCTTTACAGGAATTCCATAAATAAAGGTCCTTCTGTTGTTCTTGGTAGGACTACAGCTACAGGATTCCTTAGAAAAAACAAATGCTTGGAAAAGAATAAAGGACTGTTTTCCATGGGATGGAAACTATTCCAGAACTCAGCTGACTCTAAACTATTGAAGCTGTACATCCACTAACTTACCTGTGCTCTTCTCAGTCTTAACCACATTTCTTACCCTTAAGTTATCATATAATGATTTTCAGATCTGATTTTACATATAGTGCCACATTTTCTGACGGTCTTTTGGATTCAGGTATTCTCCCCACTACCCTGAATCTCTAAGGAAGCTTGCATGGATAATCCTAGCCATCAGACACTTTTCTCACATATATTTCTGCATGGCTAGTTTCAACACTAAACTCTGCAGCGAAGTGGAAGAACACCCAATATCCTTTGAATATCTTATAGCAACATAATCAGATACTGGGCACTGTTCAAGTACGCTAGTATATATATCATCATGATCAAGGTACTTACAGCAATAGGATCCACTGGTGTTTGCCATTTACCCTGAAGAAACTAAATACAGGCAAGAAAGCTAACAATTAAATAAACCAGGGAACCAAAATGAAAGATAAGCATATAAATGCTACTTAGCTTTACTCCAAAGGTTTCTTTCAATTTATGTGGTCCAAGTGACAGTTTAGCAGCATCCCAAGATTTTGGGCTTGTGTTTATACAGATTTTCCTTCTCCCTCTGAACACCTCCTCTTCTTCTCTAACCAAACTATTTAATAATCCTTACTTCAATCAGAAAGGTATTTTAACCTTGCTTTTATCACTAGCACTCCCACACGGGAATGCTATTTCTCTCTTGGCCACAACCAGCTGTGATTATCACCTGCTTCGCCAGTAAGCACAGCACTGTGATCTAAACATATGACTTATATGGAAATAAATATTGTCTTCCAAAAAGATCATTAACCCCAACATAGTAATTACCTAGTTTCAAATGTCACTAAAAAAGTACATAAAAATGAAACTTATCTGGCAAAAGTTTCAATGAAAATTCATACATTATATATTACATACTAACAATCAACAGCTTTCCTAACTAGTACTAATCCTACTTCCAGCTACTGTTAGTTTCCTATATTCTCTGAGTTTCTGAGTGCAAAGGAAACCTCAAAATTTAAAGCTTTCCAGGCATGTGTTCATGATAGATCATTACACAGAGTCACAGCTGGGGAGGAGGGGAACACGAAAGAGGAACAACATCCTGTTTTAAGCCCCCAAAGCCAAGTTCTGTCGGAGGGATGGGTGAAAACACTGAGTCACTTTTTAAACATAAGAAAAAGGATTAAAACGATATAAGGCAATAAAAGTGTTAATGTCCATATAATCATCGATTCTATTCCTGAGTAGTTTCTTAATCAGAACTAACTTCCAATGTAACATACACTGCCCTTCAATACATTCATTTATATGAATTAGTATTTCTAGAAGAGGTGGGAAAGTACTGCTTCCAAATTAACAATAAAATTGTGTAACACTCCCTTCACATTATCTTCCTTCCAGTAACTAGGACAAAATCCAGGAGTTTTCACCTTCTGGGATTTATTGTCAATTAAATCTCATCACACCTGCACAACCATAGAAAACAAAACTGCCAGTCAGGAGCAACACTTACAAGCATTTCAGCAATTTTCTTTTTTTTAACTGTTCCATATCTAGGTACTAGACAGTGCCTGACCACAAACCAGCCAAGTGGTGCAATTATTCGTACTATTGGTAATAATTGTGTCTGCATAGTTGCAGCATAAACCTGTAATTACTCAGGCAGGATACCCCCAAGGCTTGGGAAACAGCATTAGTTTTACAATACGGATTTAACAAGCCAAAACTTATCCATGATTGAAAAAAAATTTCCAGGAAAGCTTAAATCTTGCCAATTATAACTGAAAAACTAAAAATACATTGAGGACAAAAACCAGAATGTGAGGACAATGCTCACAATCTTTTTTTCAAGGACACAAGGCTAAAGAGGCATCCCATGGGATACAGTACTGAAGAAAAGAGGGATCCATGAGAGATGGGTGATTTTCATGGATCACTTCCTCCAAGCTCAAGAATGGTCCATCATGATGAGCAGAAAATCAAGCAAAGGAGGCAGGAAGCCTGTCTGGATGAGCAAGGAGCTCCTGACTTATCTCAAACACAAAAAGGAAGCATAGAAGAGGTGGAAGCAGGGACAGGTGACCCAGGAGGAATAGAGAGACATTGTCCAAGCAACGGGGTTAGGAAAGCCAAAGTGACACAATGGACATGGACTTAAATACAGGAAATTTCACTTAAACACAACAAAAAAAAAAAAGATCCTTGTACTGTGAGGGTGGTCAACCACTGGAACAGGTTGCTAAGAGATGTTTATGTAGTCTCCATCCTCGGAGATATTAAAACCACAAGACGATGCAGTTCTGAGCAACCTTCTCTAGCTGACCCTGCTTTGAAAAGGCTGGTTGGACTAAATGACCTCCAGAGGTTCCTTCCAACTTCAACTTTTCTGTGATCCCACTTAGACAAGCTATAAAAATTGTGGGTTTTTTTCCCCAAATAATCATTCAGTGCACTGTATATGTCCTATATATTGTGCCATAATGATTAATTTTTCAAAGTTCTCACAAATTAAGCAAGTAGTAGTCAGGGTGATTAAATACCCTAATTTGTATCAACAAGGTCAAAAGTGGAATGTACCTTTACTTACTAAGCCCTCTAAAGCATGGACATTTTGTAGGAAAAAACATGATCACAAAAGAATACAGTCCATTCACGCTCCTACTAGGTGTACAAAGTTACATTTAAGAAACTTTAAGAAAGCAGATCAGACAAAAAAATATTCCTGCCCCAATAGACATGGGTGTTTGTGTATTGTTGTGGTTTACCCCCAGCCGGCAACTCAGCGCCACGCAGCCGCTCACTCACTCCCCCCGGGTGGGATGGGGGAGAGAATCAGAAGGGTAAAAGTGAGAAAACTCGTGAGATAAAGACAGTTTAATAGGGAAAGCAAAAGCCGCTCACGCAAACAAAGCAAAACAAGGAATTCATTCACTGCTTCCCGTCGGCAGGCAGGTGTTCAGCCATCCCCAGGAAAGCAGGGCTCCATCACACAGAACGGTTACTTGGGAAGACAAACGCCATCACTCCAAATGTCCCCCCTTCCTTCTTCTTCCCCCAGCTTTATGTGCTGAGCATGACGTCATATTGTATGGGATATCCCTTTGGTCAGTTGGGGTCAGCTGTCCCAGCTGTGTCCCCTCCCAATTTCTTGCGCTCCTCCAGCCTACTCACTAGTGGGTTGGCGGGAGAAGCAGAAAAGGCCTTGACTCTGTGTAAGCACTGCTCAGCAGTAACGAAACCAACACTGTTTTCAGCATAAATTCAACACTAGCTACTATAAAGAAAATTAATTCTATTCCAGCCAAAACCAGCACAATGTGTATGTACACGTTGCAGGAACACAGTTTTTGCTTTAGGGAATATTCTTCAAAGAGAGAGGAAGGCTTCATACATCTAGTAATGAAAGAAGTTTCAAGGATAACGAATAATGGAACAAAAAGGGCTAAAATAGATAAGAAATTAAAAAAGGGGAACAGATGAGGGTGACTACCAATTAGCTAAGAAGCATTGATGCACATTCTCTAGATTCCTTAATAATTTATGAAATACTATTAAATACATTATCTGAAGTCTGCAGAATGGGAAGACAGAGCAGATCTGATGGGCAAAGCCAGAGGCAGCAGTGCTCGCAAACTCTAGTTGACCAAATAGGGCAACAGATTTCTGATCTTTGCATGTAGAAGGGAAGATGAAGTATGGGCTGCATAAGCAGTGAGGTGGGTTGAAAATTGCCTGAATGGTTGGGCCCAGAGGGCAGTGATCAGTGGAACGAAGTCTAGTTGGAGGCCAGTAACTAGAAGTGTACCCAAGGGATCAACACTGGGTCTGACTCTGTTCAACATCTTCCTTAATGATCACCTGGCTGACAATAGAGGTGAGCTCTTGTTACTCTGGCCCTTGGGCTATCCAACATTGAAGCCTCTGAGCAGGCAGTAGGCAGATGTCAGGCATGTTACCTGTGGCCAAGCCTGTAGTCCTCTCCCACTTATGCAATCAACTGGTGGTAGCAAGACAAAATAAACCTGAAGTTGTGTTTGAAAGCATATTTCGTGACTAAGTTTTCTTTGACTGACAATGACTTTCATTTTGTTTGTCTCTGTTCAGCTCAAACACATTTTTGTCCTTGACCAGTGAATGACCGTCGCTCTGACTCAGTATGATAAAACACATGTTTCATGAGTACTTTAATTAGGTGGATTTGTGATGCATATGAACATCAAAACCACATTTGTTCACCTTGGTGGAATAAGAACTGAATCCAAGAAGCCCTTTTCAACAAGATGGAGATAAACAGACCATCAGTTGACAGCAAAAAATTGCCTAGTCAATTCAAAGATTAAAAAAAAAAAATCTTCATCAGCAAGACTTGCAATAACACACTTGTCCCCAAGAAAGGCCTATTAAGCCAAGTACTTGCGTACAACTGCAGTAAAAGTCATGCAATAAGAAATACACCTTTCCCATATTTAAAAGGTGCTCTGATTTTTCCTGATTTTTTTCTAATGTTGTAATTCCATCAATTAGCACTGATATTTATCAGCTACCTATGACAAAGAGAAGAGAGGAAAAAAATACAGCATTTTTTGTGTTAGCTCATCTCAGATCCAAAAAATCTAAAATAACTTTACATAGCATATCTCTGTTTAAACAGCAGCATCCTCAGAAGTCACAAAGCATAGACAAACGTAAAAATGTAGGAATGTATCATTACTGCTCTAAATGACATAAGTATTACGTCTCATGGTACATAAAAGCTGTCCTTTTATCTTCATTGGATTTTCCTCCAAAATTTGCAATAATTAAGTAATATTTCAGTTGATAAAAATACACAGTTAGTAAATTCACCATAATAACCGAAGTTTATTACATGCCCTCCAATTCCTTAAGTTCAGCAAAAAAAAAAGTTGGCCTTGCTACATTGTGTTATATGCAGAAAAATACTTTCATATTTCAGAAAAAATACATGATTAAAAAAATGTATTCCATCTTATCTAAGTTGAAACAATAGTAATGATCAGAGAATTGCAAGTTTACAAAAAAACCCCACAATCCTAGAGAGTATTTCAGCAAAAACACATAACTCTCAGGGCTAACTGCTATAGCTAGTATGTCTGATATCATTTCAAGAGGTGGAAAAAGAAAATTAACCTATGTTGATAATGTGTCTTTTACCAACTGCATGTTGGAATTAACTACTTTTTTTTTTTTAAACAAGAAATTGGTATTTGACATCAGCCTCTTCTCTAGTAAAAAGGCCACACTGAAAGTTAAGAGATGAAAATGAGTTCATTTCTGTTATTTCATCAAAATTCCTCCAGCAAACAGCATTTAAAAGATCCTGAAACTATGACCCTTAACAAAAAAAGATATTCATAAAATTCCATAGAAAATATAATGAAGTTATGTAAATAAACTATCTTTAACAATATATATTTGGTTCCTGATACATACACCCTCTGCCCAATTTTGCAATTTCTGCTTAGAGCTCAGGTATCCAGCTTACTATAAAACAGATGGCAAGTAAATCAACACACTAGAATATGTCTAAGCTGTGCATGATAATACAGAGACTTACATCCCAGTTCACAGCTCCTTTAAAGCTCAGCTCCTGTTCAAGTCTTACCACAAGATACATGGTTTGATTAGTGGTGTAACAGGACCAAGATCAGTTAACTTCTAATATAAGGACACAAACAAAACATTGACAAATCCTATATACAGCCACACTGAATTTACAGAAAGATATGATGCTGTACTTCACTATGGATTTGCAGATAAATTCTCACAGAGGATTTGGAACAGTATTAAAACAGTGCTTCAAAAATCAAATTGTTTCTGAAACTTCCATGAGTACCACACATGTTGCATTTATACTTAACACCATTTATAAAACCAGATCAAACACATTTCTAAAGGAAACCAACTTCTATAAAATGGATTTTACAAGAATTTCATTCTTGCAAAATTACACGTGTAATGTACAAAAATCCTGCAAAAGAACAAATTGGTCTTAACAGACTCATTTTTGTTATATTTTTAAAACCGCTATATTGACACATGAGTAGTTTCTGTCCATAGCCTGGTGTTCTTCTATGAACTATAAACTTGAACACAAAACTGCTGAAGATACTTTACTTGTGTTAAGATGGTATTTTTCACATTAACCCCTCTACTTTCTGTCAAGAAGTCCTAACCACCTCAGAAATCTTTAGAGATTGAGACAGAAATTACTATTTAACTATACGAGTTTAAAATATATTCAGTATTGCTAGAAGCAATTATTAAGCACACAGCAGTCCTTATAACATTAGCAATATTGGTAGGAATCTATGCTACTGAGTTTAATTTTTTAAAGCACTGAAGAGTTTTGAGATGTGACAGGTGCCAAAGGGACTACTAAGCTACCAAATTCTACCTGACTCTTACCTCCCAGCACTGAAATAGCATCACAAAAAACTTCCTTTGTTATCACTCATGTCAATATGGAAGCATTCAGGATAAAAAGATTACAAACACAAGAAACTATTGAATGACAACAACAACCTACAGAAAAAAAAAAACAAACTTTAAGCCTACAAATACAAGCTTCAAGATGCTATGCTGAACATAAAGCAACAATTTATACTAAATGTAACTACATTTCAAAGCATTTCAGTAGTGATTCAGAAAATATTAAAGTAATGCACAGTTCCAGATAGGTGATTTTTTTTTTTCCTTATCTTCTCATTCTGTGAGACACCTGAGTGACCGTGAACATAAAAAATACTCCAGGTAAACCACATGAACAATTGCAGTTTTTCTTTACTTCTAAGAAAAGCTGTTTTTCCTGAAGTTTCTATATTCAATTTTCCACTTCTTTTACAAATAACTACAGACTGTTTCACGTAGCTAATCTGCAGAAATGCTGCTGCTACAGCTATGGTACAATGGCTTTTTATTGAACTGGGCACTGCCCAATTCCATAAAAACATAGAAATAGTGGTTTAGTAGACATAAAGCCCTTCTTATTACGATAGAAATAGCCAAACACAGTAGGCGTCTTGCAAAACTCTGTCCTAAACTCCAGAATGTGAAAATTTCTCTCCTGGGAATTTTCAAGATTTAGGCATAAGGACAAAGAAATACTTTTTGATTTAAAAAAAAAAAAAATCCCACTATAATTAACCCAATGAAAAAAAACTCAGAGCAGATTTGAGAACACCAAGGACTTTAAATAACACTGCAAATAAGGTGCTGATCCACACCTTTTAAATACTTGTGAATATGAACTTTAGCCATTAAAAACTTGACGAAAATAAAACCAAGATTTCAAAGCAGAATTTCAGAGGGCCTTAGGGTCAATATTGAGCTTTTATGGGGCCACCAAGCTCTGCCTTTGCATGTATGTGTGTGGCATGGAGGAGGGTAATGGAGAGGAATCTGTGGAACCAAATAGATTTAAGATATCTTTAAATACTTATTTATGTTCTCCAACTTCTAAGAAGTTGGGATTGTTGATACAGACGGGAGAAAAATGCTGCCTTCTGAGATGGAGTGGGATGGAGCTATGATCAAAAGCTGTTCACGATAAATATTTAATATTGCCTTCCTTAAATTAGCAGTGACTACCACCATAAACTTTCTGAAAGTCGTAGGACAACAGTTAATCCAAAAGTTGCACTTATGAATTCAGAAAACCAAAAGGAAAATTATTAACATCAACTAGCAGTACCATATTGGGACAAAATGCAAAGATACACTTGTTTTAAAGGGAAAAGTGTACTCCTTTTTCTTAGCCTGGCGGTCTTAAAACGTCAAAGGTTAAAAAGTATTTCTTGGTATGTACATAACTGTCAAATATAAATCTCAGTAGTTTATACTGTCCTTTACATAAATGATCTTTTTTTTTTTTTTTCTTGCCAAATTCTGCATTCAAAATCCACTGCGTGGGCCAATAGGTGTACCTATTCTAAAATTACTAATCCATCTGTTTCTATTGATTCCAGGGCACAGATACCATGTGTACAAACTTTGTCATTTTTACTATGCAATTAGTATAGTTAACATTTTAGCAACATCCTAACAGCAAAGAAATAATTTGTGCCTCTGACTGTTTGGCTTATGAAAAAAAAAAAAAATGAAGGAGAGCTGAAGATGGAGAGGGAATTAGATGCTCTTTGCTTCATCCTGTTGAGACCTAAGAATTTCTTCTTTCCACGTTTTCCTCCTTCCCTCAAGCATGTATTTTTCCATAATCAGTATGTTACAAAGTTAGCGGTCAACAACAGGCACCTGAGGGCTTGGCTCTCAATTAACCTGCACTTCACACAATATTGCAGAAAGAATGCAAATTGGGTATAAAAACAATCATGTACCCTTTTCACTGTTTTGTTCAGAGCTAAATGATTTCAAATCATTGGAAAATTGCAAAAACATTCCAAAAAAGAATACCTCCAGCAAGCTTTCTTCTATTTTCAAAGACAAAAGACTGTGTAGAGACTTTGTTTCCGCCCTTCATGGAAAACAAAGACTGGCTAGTCCTTGGGAAATAACAGAGTCAAGACTCAGCCATTGCCCCAATGTTCAAGGGAACCAGATTGTTCCCTAAGTGAATGAACTTTTGAATACATCATCAGGCACATAGAAGTATGAAAGTGTACAAATTAGAAGAGACAAAATGGTACTAAGTGTGAAGAAATAATAGAAGGATGAGTATCACTTTTTCCTGGTCTGCCTCTTATCTCTAAAATATCACAGGTCTTCCTTCTGAAAAGTCTTAGCAGCACTTTTTTCCTTCTTCTCTTCCATTCCTGCATGCAACTCTCATTCAGTAGATCATTTCCTTATACTATTCAAAAAGTTAATCCATTTATTCACCTGAAGTGTTATCTGGTTTTTATTCAAATCAGCTGCTACAGGTATTTTGAGTATTAGATGCTAGTACCAAAAGATACCATCATTACTGTTCCCTTAGTACTATTTATGGGCCAGTTCCTTAGCAAGCATAAGGTCACTCACTGACAAATAAACTAAGGGACAGATGAGCAACTCAAACTTTAAATCATAAAAAAATAGCAAATTTCTATCCATACACCAATTTAATTCTCTTCCAATCCCTTCATAATTAATTTTTACATACTGAAAGATTACCACAGCAGCAAAGAGTTCCTACCATCAAATGATCCTGGTGTCAGCTGAACCTCAGAATGCTACAACAGTAAAAAGCAGCCAAAATCTGCAAGGTAAGTCATTTAAGTTAACATGCAGTGCAATGCACCAAGCAGTATCTCAGAATAAAAATTCAAATGAAGAGAAGAACTCACATAAGATTAATTGAAGGACTGTATTTTCAGTCCAGTATCTGTGGATGAAATTGCATTCTGCTAGCATTAATTACCCACACTGTTCTTAAAGGGGGTGAACATCAACTTCACGGCAAAATTGATCTCAACAAATTTTCAGAGTTTGTCACTAGTGAAAAATTAAGTTGTAACTCAAGGACTACTCCAAATTGATTCCACTTCACAAACAGTTCTGTTTACAGTTTACTGTTTACAATGCAGCTATCCACAGAAAAGTGTATGTTTCAGGGACCATGCTGCTGATCCCTGGATCAGATGAAGACGATTCTCTATCTCCGTCCCCAAACTCTTCTGAGAATTTCTGACTACCTATTTCACTGTTGTTTCAAAAACTTTAGTGCTTTCCAGATTGGTCTACGACTTGCTCCTACAATCTCAAGATTAGCATTGATCTACACCTTTAACATCTTCAGCCTAGTTTTCTAATAAAACAGATGATAAACATGTTTATATTATCATATTGTCTATCTGCCAGCCTCTCCTTCATGACTTGCGAACCGCAAGCTCATTAACATATTATTAAAGAGTTAAAAGACCCAAATAAAATTAAATCATTCTATAGCTTAGGTTAAAAAAAAAAAAAAATCAGCAACTAGAGAGAGAAGAGAGATCCAATAACAGAACTCCCAACGCTAAGGGAGGGGCAGGCATTACTCTTCATTCAGTTATTTAAATGTTTTGGTTCACCTGCCCTAACTTTGGCAGATAAACGTTAGATATCTGTATTTACATTAACATTAATTGCCCTACATTCTCAGCAGACAAAAATAAGCAATAGTCTATATGAATGATCTAGTAGACGGTTCCTCCTCTCTTTGTCATAGATCAGAGAGCAAAATGCAGAGGCATGGATTGTTTGTATTTGAGTTCACTTACCTATATCCACCTGTTTTACCTCATCTTACTTTTAGACAGTAACAGGATGCAGCTTTGTTCTTCACAGATCCAAATAACTGTGTTCTGGTCCATAATCACAAATCCAAGGTGCCAGAGTAAAACAAGGCCAGTGGTGCTAATACGCAGCATCTACTTAAAAAGTCAAGAATTATCCAAACTAGAAAACAACTGACAGAGAATGATTTACTTGTGGCATTACAGAGGAATTTCAAAATAAGGGGAAAAAAAAAAGCCGGTGCTCAGAAAATTTCAGAGGAGATTATGCCTGAAGATTATGTTGCTCAGGAAGCATCAGAAGAGAGCATACTTTCCAGTAGCAGAGAGAAGAAAGCCATGCGTAGAGTCATAGAATCATAGAATCATTAAGGTTGGAAAAGACCTCTAAGATCATCGAGTCCAACCGTCAACCCAACACCACCATGCCCACTAAACCATGTCCCTAAGCGCCTCATCTACACGAGTCCTATTTCACCCTTCAAGTGTTTTTTCTCTACAACACACTTTCTTACAGCAAGAGGCCACCCCAAAAGTTCTTGTCTAAAAGCTTGGTTTACACCTTGGTTTTGTTTTGACATTCCATTAATGTTACAGTCATTACATGCCTTTACACAGAAATGT
Organism: Fulmarus glacialis; assembly: GCF_000690835.1. Taxonomy (NCBI): domain Eukaryota; kingdom Metazoa; phylum Chordata; class Aves; order Procellariiformes; family Procellariidae; genus Fulmarus; species Fulmarus glacialis. Next base: position 74,622 of record NW_009219916.1, read on the forward strand.
AAGCACATGTAACTGGATGTGTCATTTTAAAATTCATTTCCATGCTAACACCATTTCTACCTATAGACACAACCTCTCATCATGTTAACAAGAAAATATTTCAAAGAGCTAGAAACAAGGGTAATCACCTCTAGAAAATTTATTGTGTCTCATCCAGTTCAAATGCAGCATCAGAATGCACCCTCTCACTTTTACAGAATACAAATGGAATAATTTAAATTAATTCTATGCCGTACATTATCTGAAGCCTACTTTTTGGTCACCAAGAAATGCATTTATTCACATGAACAAAAAAAAAAAAAAAAAAAAAGATTTACTGACCTCCAGCAATCAGAAATCTGAAAATGCTTTCTTTTCCTGAAAGAAAGTTTGATATTAAGGCAGGAGGCCAGACTAACTTACAGTATTAGTGAATGCAGCTGTGATCAAAACGTTAAGTTTTATGGAAATTTAGAAGAGTTGAGTACAGACTTAACAGTGAATTTCATAGATACTTTAGTCACACTCTCTTTTTTGTTGCATTCCATTGCTGGGCCCTGGTTTAAAGTATGTGATGATCCCTATAAAAGAAACATTACTTAGATTTAACTACATAAAATGGATCCAGAGAATGTAAACAAAGTTTCCTTTATTGTAACCACAATTTGATTCCATTAAGCCCAGAAGCGATATATATGGGCATACATCAGAATAATTTATTTTGTCTTTGGAATTCCAGCACCACCTTGACCCCAAGGACCTCTCATGCAGTTCTACTTCTGAGACAACTTAACCTAGTCAAAAAAAAAAAAAAAAGAATTTTTTAAAAAAATCTGTTCACATTAGTGTTTCGAGGAATGCTGCAACTGACACCTCCTCATCATATTCTGGCCTTTTTTTTCTGAGGAATGAGGCAACTTTGGCTGTTCTTAAAGCTGTCTTCTCCACCTCTCCTTCTTTACCTTCTCCTTTTCCCTTCACATTTTATTTATCTGTCTTCCCTTCTATCCAGTCTTCCTTTCCATTCTTCAATTCTTCCATCAACGTCTCCTCTCCTATAGCCTCTCTCTCACCCTGCTTCACCTACACAAGTCTATGCACTTGTTTCAGCCTTTGCCAAGGGTTACAAGTTGGCAGACTGGAAAATCTGAAGATGATGTGGTGGGGTGACCCCAGCCAGCAGCTAAGCACCCACACAGCTGCTCACCCCCTCACTTTCCCCCCAGTCCACACTGTCCCCCCCGGGACACCATCCCAGCACCATCCAGTATGAAAGAGTAAAGTCATTTAACATGATGTGGATTACCTAGCAAACAGGAGTCCCTTCAAACAAAACACAATTTGATATAGATCTCAAAGTAAAGCTACATATTTCAAAGAAAAATACACACTATAGCTGCAAAATGGACAACACTCTAGAAGACAGCACTGAAAAGTTAAGATTTAGAGCAGATATTCAATTTAATAGGAGTGCCCACTACAATAATAAGTCAAAAATGTTTAATGAGACCACCAGATGTAATAGTGGAAAGTTATTTCACCTCTCTATGCCTCACCTGATATAGATATTAAAATCGTACGCCCAATCCCAGGATCCAGTTTTAAAAGAGAAAAGAAATAAGTTATTGACTAGAAAACAGACAAAAGACAGAGAGAATCCAACTTGTCTAGCTTAGTGAAAAAACCATCAAGAGGTGACTCAATATCCTAATGAAAGTATATTTCCTGGAGGAAGATGCACGAAAGAGTGGAGACAGCCAAAGTGACTGGAAACCAACACTAGACACACTCAAATCTGATTTAATACAGCTACTTCTTAACTCAGTGATTGATTACTTAATTAAACAGACACAGACACAGTAGATTCATTATCTTTCCATGTTTTAAATCCAATATGGATTATATTTTGGAAGAAAAGTTTTAGCCAAACATTCACTAATATTGTTGGTGGAAGTACTTTTTAACAGGGATAACTGATACAATAGGTTAGGCCAGATAAGCTAAAATACCCTTTTGGCCTTTAAATGCATAAACTGAAGACATGTCCAATAGCTGAGTTAAAGCATAAGGAAGCCTGAGAGATCTATGGATTAATTGGAAGACATTCAGATGAAGTTCAAGGAAGCGAAATACAGTATCGCTTGGGGAAATCAAGTTGTACAGAGGAAATAAGTAGGAGGAAATATGTATTGGGTTACCAAGAACACATAAAGGAAGCACCTCATAAATATGGCAACTAAATGAAAAGGTGGTGGTAAGGTCTGCTTTCTGTGGAGAAATAAAAAAGATCATGCAGACTGACAATGGAGAGAAGTAGGAGGACACTACCACTACCCAAGCGACAAGAACTGCTGACGTGTAAAGGTACTCTTTGACAGTGACTTGAAACAGACTGCTTAGAAATCAAAAAAATAGTAACCATAATTTTGGCATATGTAATAATCTCAAGGAATAGCAATTTTTATGAATTATTTTTTCTTTAAAGAGTAAGATTAAAGGGTGTTTTCATATAAATCTAAGCAAGCAACTGTTTACTTGGTTTCAGTGTCAAGCAAAACAACAAGCAAATTTAGTCAGAAAACATGTTAGTGATAAACATACAAATAAAGGTTTCAAAAGTTCCCACTAAATTTATTAGGAACTGGATCAAACTAAATCTAGCAAGAATTACATCTAACAAATTAAATTAAACTATTTAAAAAACCCACCAGCATTTATTCTTCAAAAAGTAGTTATTCTCATCTGTATAACCCTTAGCATCTTTAAATCTTTCTCATTTTTCAAATATTAGTGTCCATATTTAGAAACCTAAACAGATTTGGCCTCATTTGCAAAAGTGCTGAGCATTTGCAATTTGCCGTGAAAACAACGTGAAGTGCCAGCACTCCACATCTATGAAAGTCTTACCACATTTCTGTAGATGTCCAAATATGGACTTATCTATTGAACTTCAGGCACCCACAACTGAAAAATGTGGCTTTCGTTTATAATTCTATTATTACATATTAATTTTTATTGCTTTGATACTATAATTGTAGTTATTACTTCAGCATCTCTCCTACACTACGCTATCCTAGAATAATCACTGGTTTAAATATCAGTGGACCAAACTGTTTTCATTCATTCCAATATTTCTTTCACATGTTAATACTTTTTAAATTAAATCATTCCCCCTAAACTGACATCACAGATTTAACAGTTATTTCCTGATTAGAGAGGAGAGGAAGATGAATTACTCAGACTTTTCAGATATGTATGAGAAATTTTTCAAAGTATACCTCTTGAACCCCAAAATCCCAACAGTTAAATAATTATAAACCAGATAGATCTTTACACAGAAGTTTTATCATATAATTATGATGCTGATCATTTAGAACTATCCAAAATGTCTCCAGCATTTTTAAACAGCTAAGCAAAGTTATTTTTAAAATCAAACATATGTGCTTTTTTCTGTTTACGTCTTCGGAAAGAACATTCTGTATAATGAAAAACATGACCAAATTTTTCACAGTACATCACTATAAAACCCTATAATTGACTTTTTGGGTTGGTTTACTCTATATCTATTTTTGTCCATGTAGAAAACAGCAATGATGTGGCGAAAAGACCAAAATGTAGGTCCCATTGCAGGATAAGGCTCCATCCTGATTAGTGAAGAAGTATCATGTTTTCCCTGGGAAACATGCCCATTTTGTAAAAGGGAATTCAGTCCACATGAACCTCCTCTTTTAAAAAAAAAAAAAAAAAAAA
>NW_009219917.1:0-2042 GCF_000690835.1 Fulmarus glacialis
ATGCAGGCAGGAGCCCCCCTCGCCCCCCCCAGCAGGTCAAGGCCAACCCAAGCAGCCCCAGATTTACGTGTTACAGACACAAACAGCCCTGGCGCTCCCCGGCCACGTTTTCTTCCGTTCACGTTTTGGGTTTTTTCCCCTCTTGTAAAACAATCCCCAGGCTCTGACCCTTCGTTATCTTTGCCTGCGCCGGCTGCTCACAGCTCCTCGTCCTCTCCTCCCTGTCCCTATGCCGTCACCCTCCGGCGCTGCGTGCCCAAGGACGGACCCACGCACAGCAAGGGACGGAGGAAGGGGTGATTCGGGGTGGTCGTGCTCGGCGGTGAAGGTGCAGCAGCTGCTCTGCAAGAGGGACCAGGACCACCGGAGCGTGTCAAGGACAAATTATACGAATGTCTCCTCGTGTAGAGGAGCCGTGAGCAAAAGGTGCACAGGAAAAACCCACGGTGCTTTTGCTGTCCCTCAAAGCCGACCGGGGCGGCCAGGACGCTGCGGGGTCATCTCTGCCTTCCCACACGTGCGTGACCCTAATTTAAGGGCAGCTTGTGTCCGATATGGTGCAAAATGACACTTTTCCCAGGTGTGACCTGAACTATCAGAGCCCAGGGCTCCTCCTGAACCCGCACAGCGGGCTCAGCTTCGGCGCGCGGGAGGGACACACGGACGCAGCCTGAAATAGATGCTGCTCCTTGTCCCCACGCCGCGGTCCCCGGGGAGGCTGGCAGCCGGGCTCCCAGCCGGGTGCAGATAAGGAGGCAGCGGCAGGAGCCGGGCTGGCTCTGGCACAGCAAACTCAGCCAGTAAATTTCCACTGGGGCAGCTCTGAGTTAATGAGCTCAGTGCGTGACCCCGGCCAGAGCAAGAGCTGCCAGCGGTTGAGAGGAATTCCCCAGGAAAGCTGGGACGGGAGGGGACAGGGACCCTTCCTGCGGGAGCGTCCCCGTGCACGTCCCCATGCAGGTCCCAGGGGACAGGACCCAGCCTTTCATCAGATGAACACCCCGGGGCAGCCCCCAGGGGTGAAGCGAGGAATTAAAGATGGTAAAAGGGGGGCCCCGGGGTGTGTAGCTTGTCTCAGAGGTGACATTTGAAACTAAAAATATGATGATTCGGGGATTTGCGAGAGCATCAGCTCGCCCAACGCGGCTCTGCTCTTGCTCCATAACCGAGTGCCCCGTGCGAGCAAACCCTCGCCAGGCGTGGGAGCATCGCCTCCCCGCGCAGGTGCTCCTGCTGTTGTGTCAACTCCCAGGTCAAGGCTGGCTAGACAGGACCGGGCAGAGCCCTCCCTGTTCCCCCCCCCCTCTAAAAAAAAGCCAAGGCATTTGTAAGATGTTACTCGATTGCTGGATTATTTTCTCTTTCTCTGTATTTTGCTATTTTGGAGGTAGAATCCAGAATCCTGTGCCAAAGCAAAGTGAGCTGACCATGGGCTCGTTACGTACACGGGTGGATCAAGGCAGACCTACTGCCAGCTCCTCTGGTCTCGAGACCCGCGAGCCTGTGACTGTCATCCCTGTTAGAGGAGGGGATCCCAAAGCAGGCAGCCCAGCAGCCACTGAAGGAAAACAGAAGCTATTCAGAGCATATTATGGTACTGAGCAGTTACTGGAGGGTTTTTATACTCTATTTTATTTTGCCTGCTGCAGCCACAGTGAGCAGCAGACCCGGGGATGCTGCAGAAGCCAGGACCAGAGCAGCCATCGTGACAACAGAAAAAAGGGACAAAGTCTCGACACAACTGAGATGCTATTTGTATCCTGAGCTTTAGCCGGATGATTCAGACCCGCGGGTGGAGGTGGGAAGCTCCAGCAGCGTGGACAGCCAGCACAGCGGCAGTGTCTATGCCAGGCTCATCCCCACCTCGCTGCTCTGGCAGCATCGCCGTCCCTGCTCCAGCTCCCGACGGATGTGACTCACCCCCCACGTGAGGGAGCTCAGACGTCAAACCCAGCTCAGCGCACTGGGAGGGAAAGGCAGCAGCCCCTTCCCCAGATGCAGAGCAGCCGAGGGGAGGCACCTGAACCAGGTCTGGACCCTCC
>NW_009219917.1:2133-11617 GCF_000690835.1 Fulmarus glacialis
CAAGCCCTCCCGCTGCTCCTGCCGAGCCCCGTCTGCCCGGGGCCGTGCACCCTCCAGGCTGCCGCGCTCCGTGCTCCTAGGACCCCTCTAAACCTCCATGCCGACAGCAGCGATGGGTGCCTCTTTCAAAGCAGCTTTTCCCCCAAAAAAACGTGAGTGCTAATGCCACTGGAGTGGGAAGACCCCCAGCTCCTGCCACCGCTCGGAGATGCCGATCCCACCCGAGCCCCGTCTGCCCGGGGCCGTGCACCCTCCAGGCTGCCGCGCTCCGTGCTCCTAGGACCCCTCTAAACCTCCATGCCGACAGCAGCGATGGGTGCCTCTTTCAAAGCAGCTTTTCCCCCAAAAAAACGTGAGTGCTAATGCCACTGGAGTGGGAAGACCCCCAGCTCCTGCCACCGCTCGGAGATGCCGATCCCACCGGAGCACCAGAAAGGTTTCCCCAAAGAGCAAGGCTGCTCCGTGGCAGCACTTCAGGACGAGAGCTCTCCCCGTACGCAGCAAGCGGCTGGAAAATGGACGGCCCACACTGAGCAGCTTTTCTTTCTCATGTTTCTTACCTACTGCTCCGGTACTTAAACTCACTCAACTGACTTGGTTCCTTTAAGTTTCCTGCTTTCAAACTCCACGGCAGCCATTTATCACCTTTCCCTTTTGAGTTTTCTTGCAGTAAGAAGCACTGAAAGGAAATATACAACCTTATTGTTTGCTTGTTTTCCAATACAGTGAATTTATTATATGTTGCAAAATCAGCATTCAGCTTTTTAGTGTACAAAAAAGACACTAGCTCTTAAGAAAAGATTAGGAAAGCTGAAGACTATGCTGCCTTTAAATTGTAACATTTTGGCAAAGTGAAAAGCTCTTTTGTAAACTCCAACTCCATGGCTCAATATAGTTTTATCCACAGTACAATATTACAAAGTAAAACACAGTATCAATAAGTTAAGATCATACTTAATCACCTAGGACTGGTTTCTATTAACCCAAAAAGCACAAAATTTGCCTAGCTTCATAATCTCTAAAGAAAAAAAAAAAGGCAGATTCGACTACAATTCTTTAACACAGTCCAAAAGAAAAGTGAAGCAGAAAGTTGTTGAATGCTAATTGGGTCTCACAGTTTGGATATTCATTAAATATTTTCAGTTTTTATATTCAAATTTTAGAAGTTCCAGAATATACATGTAAATGTACACAATACATCTTTGTATACAACTCTGTTTGCAAAAATATCTTATAGCAGATGTATAAAGATTGAGATCCATCTCTATCCCCCTCCCCCCCAAAGCAACAAAAACCACCCCATTCAAAATATTAAGGATCAGAAGGAGAAGTGTTTCCATGGAAGAATTTACTCATCCTGGGTTTGTAGCTGCTGCCTCTTCTGCCATCCGAGTTTCGGGCTCCTCACGCACCGCAGTTGGAGATGAAGTCCCACCAAGCCCGGCGGCTCAGCGCACTGCCGGGTGGACGCGGTGGGTGGGCGCTGGGAAATTCAGCCTTGCCACCGAGAACACCGAAATTTGTGTAACCGCCGGCTGGCGATGCCGCTCGCAGGTCTGGCACCGACCAGGTTTTGCAGTGACAAATCTCACAGCAGGTCCGAGAAAGCGCGGCATCCCGGTTCCTCCACACAGCCTAACGCCCCCTCCCAGATCCCTGCGGCTCCGGTGAAATCCACCTCGGTGCACAAATTCACAGCCACGGGAGGTTTGTTGGAATCTTAACCTAAGCGAGGCTTGAGCTCGGACATCGCCACCAGCCACCGCTTAAGAAACTCCTGCACCGGTAGGTGCAAGACCCCGCTGAGCAGGAGGACAAAGTTTTCTGGACAAAAGCTCCTCGCCTTTAACTCGCGCATATTTTCCAGCTTTCCCTGACGAGCAGAAGCACCGGAGGCAGGCAACATTACACGAACAGGTACGCCCGCAAGAGAAACGGCTCCCTAACCTCCAGTCGTCTTTATTTGGAGAGGAAGAGATGGGACCAAAGTGTTCCCCAAGCCCCAAGATGCTCGTCGGGACTTCCCTAGCGGGGTCTCGGGTGCTCACCCTATGGACCACCGCGCTCCTCGGACATCACATCTCTTCCCCCCCTCTCCTTCACCGCTCCACTTCTGAACAGGTTTGGTTTTGCAGACCAGCAGAAAAACGTGGCTGTCCAGTGGCAGTCCGTGGACCACGGCCAGAGGGTGGCCGGGCCAGTAACGCGCAGCTCAGCCGCGTCCCTTCAGCTGTAGGCTTTCGTTTGAAGAACGGGATGGCGAAGTCCTGGTGAGCGCTGGATGCAACACGGCAGGGAGAGAAACTCAGAACATTGCAAGTGACAAAGCAAAGCGGTGGCCCTGGCCGGACAACGCAGCAAAACCAATCTAGCCAGAATGGAATTATTATTAATTTTTTTTTTCTTCTTTTTTTTTATACAGCAGATGGACCCACTTTTTTTTGGGGGGGCAGGAAAAAAAAAATACTCCTCATGTAAGAACTGTTTCCCTCCTTAACTCTGCCATTCCGCTCCTTCAAAGGGTGAAAGACTCTTCAGTGCAACCTCCAAGGGAAGGAGACGCCACAGGAAAGTAATCCTTTACTTTGAGATAAACGGAAGCGGGAAGAAGTCAAATCACAGAGGCTGGCAGGATTAAAAGGGGAGAGGGGAGAAAAAGAAATAGCAGAGTTAAAGGACACCTTTGTGCTTTTTGGCGTGTTTCTCACACCCTGGCCATACTCTAAAAATGTTCCCTTCAAGTCCAAAAAAAAAAAAAATCAAGAAGAAAGACTGCACCGAGAAGCTGGCTAGATAAAGCACAACAGTGGAAGTGACCCGCATGGGAAAACACTACCTCACTTCTCTCACGCTCGGGCGCCTGCTCTGAGAATGATTTTCTGCTGCTGCTTCTTTGGAAAGACACAAAAAACAGAAGAAGAAAGCATCGCACCCCCCGCCCAAAACACCCCCCTCTCCTCTCTCACGGGTCAGTACAGGTAATAAAATAACTTCTCTGGGTAACTATCCGATAAGCTTTAGTAATACTGCAGTTATAAGACAGGAAAGGTTCTGAAACACTTGGCCTAAAAGGAAAAGGGAGGCACAGTTTTAGAAAAAGATGCTTTTTTTTTTTTTATACAAAAATAGACCATAGTCTCATTAGCAATTAATAAAATTGGCTGCCTTGGTATAAAATTATAAAAGTCAAAGACAGACAGGTCTCAATCTTCCCAGCATTGGTATGTGAAGGTTAATGCAGGCAGACTGGACCGCGCATGCTGGAGAGGCCACTGCAAAACGTTTACGCCCGCTGCTTCCAAACGCACAAGCGGATAAAAAAAAAATTGTTGGTGGGTTTTTTTTTTTCTCCTTTTTCTTTTTTTTACATGAAGGATCCACTTCTGCACTGCACAAGGCACTCAGTGCAGATCCCCGGGCTGATCCCCTCCTACTGACACAACCACCTCAAGAGAGCACACACCGGAGATGACAAAAGCAGGAACAAACAACGAGAGCTCTGGGTACTTGGTGTATTTAACGCGGTGCCATGTAGAGCAGACAGCTTGCATATGAACAGTCGCAGGTGCCAGAGAAGGAGGTAACCTAGCAGCATTCCAGTTCCTCACCATTTGAAGGACAATTTGTAACCCAGTGGACCTGGGCCAGGGGTAATTACACTTCATGCCAAACTTTAATCCATGAAAACTACTGATTCTTAACCTTTGGGAGCTTCGTTCACTTTAGGCAAGTTTTCCCTTAAGTGTCAAACGCTGGCTTCAAATAAGCAGATTTTTTTCATTTGTTACATTCCGACATTCAGAGAGGCTAAAACTCGAGAGGACCGTGCCGGGCGCTGGGCTTGTGACCCAGCTCAGACGCGGACATGACAGATTCGGCATCGTAAGTAATCCCCAACTTCTTCAACCACGAGGAATTAATGCTCGTCTCTGAAAGGAATCTAGTTGTATAAAAGGGAACGTAACGTCCAGGTGACTTTTTTTGCCCTACCCAGTCCAGATTAGTGCCAGCTAAAACTGCTGTTGGTCATACTCTGCTATCAGTTTTTTAATATGAGCCAGTTTGTTGTGGAGGTATTCGCAGCGGTTCTTCTCTTGGCTGTAATTGGGGTTAGTCTGTAAAGAAAAATGAAAATGCAGTGACGGAAGGCAATTCTTCAGAATTTGGTGACACCTATGCTGAACCCAGATGAGGCTATTGGACCTCAGAGCATAAATATATGACCAAGGAATGAAGCTCTTCTAGCTGCAGGAGTAAATACCCATTTAAAATGGACCCACTCTGGTCAAACAAGGCAAAGAACAAAATCCCTTTTCATCAATACCCAGCTCCAGCAGCCTCATCGCAGGAAAACGACTGCAGCTTGAGCAAGGCTCAGCCTAACTCAGAGCAGCTGGGCCACACACCTTAGCTTCCAGCAAGCACCACCTGCCCTTTGCCCCATGTTAGCACCGAATTGTGCAAGTCTGGGAGCTTTAAAACAAAGATGAACTTGCAACACACAGGGAATCTCTTCAAAAAGCTCCTAAATCCCTCAGGGACAGCACAGCTCAGGGCCATATTCGTAGATTTAAAAAAAACCAAACCCCACCCCTGGTGTATGGATGCCCCAGCCTGCCTCAGCATTTCTACCTCATCCAGCTAAATCACAAATCCCTCCAGCCAACAACTGCTGCTTTACGTATACATACAGAGATGTGAAGTATTCTGCGTGCCCCACACACCAAAAAGCCCCGCTGAGCCCCGCAGGGGACTATGTACCCAAGTGATTCACACTAGAGACTGCGCTCAAATCGTACCCCATATACCAGCAGACCCCAAGACCTGGAGGATCCTGTTATCACTCAGCCTGTGCATCTGAAATACAAACTGTTCTTTCACTTGACGGGATAAAGGCACTAATTCAACACATCTCGCTCTTGTGCTAGCATGCCACTAACACAGCTGAATGCTCCCCAGGATCCAAGGAGCAGTCTCGACTCCCCACAAACCCTTTCTGATCCAGGAAGGGATCACTTTTTGGACGAGCTCGAGCTGAACAAAGATCTGCTAGAAAGCTTCAGAGACTGGGTTTTTCACTTGGCAAGTACCCATCCCTTTCAGTCACTAGGGGCACCACCCAAAAGCCTTTTTTGTGGCCAGCTATTTTTACTTACCTTTTTAATTTTCCGATATTCCTGTAAAATTTGATCATGGATGGTCTAAAAAGGAAAAGATAGCTTATTATTTTCAAAAGAGCCAACAGTCCTGCAACCTACTGCAGTAGGCAAGCATTTACTGATGGCTCAACATACACGTTTCCTCCAAATACTGACCAAAATCTACTCCCCTCCACGACTTCCCCCGTGAGATCTGATGGCTACAACCAGCCTCACTGGCTGACTGTACTGGTGCTGACACCAGAAGCACTGGAAGGATCAGGCCCCATTCCCCAGCCATGACAACTACCTGTAACAGGCACTTGGGTTGGCAGGATAATTGACATTTCCTCCACAGCTCAGACTAATTTTTCCCCGAGATATAAAAATAATTCAGTGAGGAATTACTGAATTTCTCAGAGAGGGGAAGGATGTTTGAGGGAAGAAATAGTGCTTAGTACAATAGGTGCTCTGTAAAAATGTTTATTATATTCAATGAGACTTACTTTCTCAAGATAATGAATAGTTAAAGCTCTTTCAACTATTCGACAAGTCGAATAATGCTACCTTATTAAGATCAAAGATTCCAAAGAAACAGATGACCCCGCACTAACTCCCCTTCGAGCCCCGATACACTACCATATGTGCGAATATGAGTTTTCTGGCTGGAATACACTAATAGCTTCCAGCAGCTTTTGGCTGAAGACGCCAATTGTCTCACTGAGGCCTTTCCTTGTCAACAAGTACCATGATGTGTGCTCCAGCTTGAAACCGAAAGAACACAGAGCTGTTTTAAGAACAGTCTACAAAGCTGTCAGCTGTGTGCACGTTCTGCATCCACCAGTTTGGGGCTCTGGGCAGTACGTTTTAGACACCAACCCATCCCAAACAGCCCCACATACAGAGCAACTAAAACGAGCTGTAGCATTGTCACTTGCAGAAATCGCTTTTGGAAAGATGTATTTCTGTTTCTACCTTATATTCTTCAGAGCCCTGCAAAAGCTGCTTCAGCTTGGCATCTAACTGCGTAAACCGTCGAGTTATCCTCTCTATCCGAGCGTGCAAGTCTCTGTACTCGTTGTATTCTGCATTGAAGTCATTTTTGTAACTCTGACGCTGCTCCGAAGAGGAAATGGCTGCGTATTTTCTGGAGGGAGAATAGTTTAGTTAATCGGTTTAGTAAGTCTTCTCTCCAGACAGCACGAACACTGCAATGCCAAAACCAGGATGACAGGTCTACCAGGCGACTGCATTTGAAAACAAATCTCACGATTTGCATTACAGTAGCATGGAGGTAACTGTCAGGATTATTGTCTTGACCTCTGCGTAAAACAAGACAGTGTTTGCTCCCAAAATTTCCTATCTATGCCAGATAGGGTGGAATAAGCAGGTACAGCAAAGCCTGGGAGCAGCTGAGGGTGTAGGAGGACGTTCAGATAGCACTGCTACAGCTTTTCTAACTCCTGCTGTCCCGCAGAACATGGAGTTCTGCATCTGTGCCAGACCTTGGAACAGCAGCAAAAAGATGCTTCCAGTGTTAGGAGTCTTTAAAGGAACACAAAAAGCATTCAGCTATCGTTGCAAAATGCTCACAGTATGACTGTGTCAAGCGCACCACAAGGAACCATGTTGAATAGACTGAATATATCTCCACTACCTTCTGAAGACACCCAACGTGAATTGAAGACAAGAGCTCATGCTTAACATTTGTGCCTTTGAGGCCCTTTGAAAGTTATTCAGCTCAACAAAAAGCAATTAAACCTGACGTTTTGCAGAAAGCCTAGCAGCCAGTCCTCTCTGATGGTAAAACTCATTTCTTTGTAGGCGATGACTCTAATTTGCCACCTTACTCTGTCTGCAGCAGTGCCAGCTCAGTGCATGAACACATATAAGCTAACTTAGGTATCAAATTAAGGGAAAAACTTTCACTCCATTAACCTAACGCGCTCTAGCCTTCAAGAACTGACTCCTTGCTAGGGGTTGGTACAAATAAGCATCTACACAGGATACGCTACTATGAGATAAGGGAAGTTGTCCTCACCAGTATGAAACATATGCCTCCATGATCAAAACAGCAGTGACAGCTCTTACAATTTAAGGAGCTGACCACCAAAACAGTCACATCGTACCAAAAAGTGAGACAACAGACCTTACAGGAGTTCATAAACCTTACACTATTTCTTTGGAGATGGACCGAGGAGCTGTAATATCCCTCTATAGGAGGGATCAGCACATCTGTTGCAAGAAAAAAACCCCAGCCATCCACATTCTTCTGAATGGTACTAGAAAAGTCAACTCAAAGCGGTTGTTTGTATCGTTCATACAGCCCAGCAAACCACAGTTTTGTAACCATACAAGAACCCTATATATCTTCCAGTCAACTCCAGGGACTGCTCCTGCGGATGCCTCCTCCTCCTCCATCTCTTCCCTCTAAGTGATCACTGCACAGCCAAACCAGATCTGATGGCATTAAAAAATCCAGGCTGAGATGTGCACAGGGAATATCACCCACAACTACACTTCTTCGCTATGATAGAGCTTTGTTTGTAACAGGTTTGGGTTTATGCAGATTTTTGGCTTTATGCACAGGGATTTTTGTGCTTCAGCAGACAAGTATCTTGTTTAATTAACCTCAAGGGGATCTGATTAAAAAGTCAAGAGGTGAAACAAGTCACATCCTAACCCACGGGTTATAACCTTGCCATGAAGAATACTTCACTGGTTTATGTAGATGATTTTGGCGCTGAACAGGGGAAGAATTAACTAACCTCTCAAAATCCTTTCTTGCCCTGCCTTCCATAACTAAAGCAGATAATTTCCTCTCAAAGTTTCCAAATGTAACATGGAGATGTTTAATCCTCTCAAACCCCTTCAAGGTATGATGTTTCTTGAAGTACTCTGAGAATGTGTTTATAGGAAGATAACCTTGAACTCCATGAGGAGGTAAAGAACAGATCTGACACCAAGTTTAGTCTCAGGAACTATCTGCAAAGTTGGATTTACTCTTTCTTTTTTTTAAACCCACCTTACAAAGTTTTATCGAGTAACAATAAAGTACAACAAAAATCCCCACTACATTGTGATTTTTAGCTTGAAACATGATCCCAAAGTGATGAAGCAACTGATAAATGTACTTACAATAAATAATCTGGCATTTCTGAAGTTGATGTTGGTACACTAGAATTATTGCATGTTCCATTTAAACCTGAAAAAATAAAGACTTGTTTATAGACATCCTTAAACTTTAAAGCTCTATGCAACTAAACTTCAAATTCATAAACTTATTTGCAATATATAGTTTATCAAATTCTAAAGGATTTCTGTTTTGCTTTGAACTGGCAAAGACAGAAGATCCACAATAAGGTGGGTGAAACCTCAAGGCTTCTCTAATATTTGTCTGTCAGCAAAACAGTATCAACATTAGCCAATGCACTGGGCAGCAAAAAAACTTAATTTAATTGGTTGATAAACACTGTCTGCAGGGAGGGATAACACTGATATCACCACTCCTAAACTGCAAAACAAATTGATGAGTCCAGATGAGCAGAAGAGAGAACTGAGCAAGGTGCACATCTTCTTTTCTCCTGATTTTACACTATATAGATTCCTACTGTTGATACTCTGGACTCCTATAGGGTGCAAAGAGGTTTATAAGGCATGCAGCTTTTTCCTCACATAGCCCTACTGCCCTGTAGACAAAGTGCTCTCTGCTCTATGAAGTTGAAGAAACACGAATCAAGCATGGCTCAACTAAGAATGTTTAGGAATTTAAGCAAAGGGACCCAAGACCTGGGATTCTGAACGTGAGCCTGAAACAGATCCCATCCTCAACCTAAACCGAACACCGCATTACTAATGTGGAGGAAGAAAGCAGTTGTATATAGGTTTGAAAAGGGATACTTCTCAAACTGTGTATTACACTGAAAGCCCTAATCAGAAAGTCAAATGCATCCATGAGAAGGCACCAAAACAAGAGGCCAATGGAGAAGGCTGCAAAGGATTTAATTCAACTGCTTTGCAAAAACGTATTTCTTCCTTCCAAGTCTGTTACTTAGAGCAAGCAGTACCTTGATTGCGCAGTTTCCCCAGATGCTCAGGAAAGGTACGTGTGAGCCCCAGGCCTCACCCATCCCTACACTCACCTACACTACTTTATGGTTATTACCCCAGATAAACTGTAGGGAGCATGAAATGCTCAAGTAGTAAACATAGGCATGTAAAAGCAATAACCTAATTATACCTTTTTAAAAAAATCTGTTTTTCTCTGGATTTCTACAGAAAGGCTTTCCCAAGCAGAACGGAAGAACGGCAGAAAACTCGTGTCATTATGAACACCGCAGTCCCAC
>NW_009219917.1:11648-58428 GCF_000690835.1 Fulmarus glacialis
TTGCAGACAATTCTGCGTTCTTCCTTACCTGACCACCAGCATGAAAGATGCAGAAAGTGGGGAAGGAAGATCGTGGAGGAGAAAGGGAGAAAAGAAGGTTTATTTTGCCTATGAGTGCCACCTACTGTCTGCTGAAAGGACCCCAAAGGTCCCTCCACCGCCTCTTGAACAAACCTCCCAGGAGAAACTCTGCTTCTTGGGCAGCCCCTGGCCCAAGGGGGACTTAGGGAAGGCTGCCAGCCATTTTTTGCAGACAAAAGAAGCAGGATTAGGCCCATGCTGTCCGCATGAAGTAAGGCACAGAAGGAAAAGATCCCAATTCAGATGCGAGCTGGCTGTACGAAATCCAAGCAGCCACTGACCACATCCTGTTTATGATTACTCCCAAGTCCAGCTCGGATTCGTTACCTCGCATACATCAGCGGTGCAGCAGGAACAAAACCCGACTCCTACTAATTAACAAAGAGCCAGTCATTAAGCTGTTTTTAAAGCAAAGTAGAAAAGGTGATAAAGGGTCAGCAACTTAATGAAGAAAGAATTCAGGGTATTTGGTATTTATAAGAAGCACTGACAAGAACATACATCTAGAGAGAGAATGTGTGTGTATCTATCCACTACCATTCAAGATAGAAGGTACATGGGGAAGAACAACAACATTCACAGAAAAAACTAGGATTGAAACAAAAGTTAAGATCAAAGTGAAGTATCTGAAGAGTGTGGTTCTGCAGTGCCACACAATGATCAGGACTATGGACTGTCATTTAAAAAAATCACCGGTGAGCAATCAAAATGCATTTTGTAGGTGCTACAAAGACTGCGGGGAAGGTAAGAGCTACTATCATATTAATCCCAACGCCTTATGAAGCTCTCCCTTTCCAGGAATTCAACAAATTAGTTTTTCAAGTTACTGTCCCTTTTGAGCCAAAACTGGATGATTTTCATGCACCAAACATGAAGAGGAACTTAGTGTCAGAAAGCAGTAATGGGGCAAAAGAAAACAAGATGGATCCAGAAAGAAATTTAACAACTGATCAGGGCTGCAATATTCCTAGAGGCTGCAGGGGAAGTCCCACCACTCCAGGGAGTCATAAGAAAGCCTAACGAAACAGCAGAAAACAGGAAAGCTGCAGGCACTGGCAAGGGAACGGTTCGGGTTAGCCAACGTATATTCTCTGCTCTAACTTCTAAGAGTAAGTAGAACTGACTTAGAAATATACTGGTTTGATGGAAAACATTTTCATTGCATCTCAGTGGGTCACAGATTCACGGTTGTGTTAGTCCCTGAAAAAATAAATTCAGAGTAATGGTGGGATACAACAGGGAAGCTCTTTCAGCCTGAAAGAGCTGGCTGTATACTGCTCTAACAGCACTTATCACAAGACTTACCCATCATTTCTTTTGTATCCAATATTAAAAGCTTTTGTGACTAACTTTTCATTACCGAGTTAAAAATCAATACAACAGTCATCACAATACCAAACACAAGCAGAAGAGCTGCAAGTAATCAAGCAGCACTGCTTTTTCCAACAGATCTTGATGTCTGCCTTTCATCCCCATATATTAATACGGCTTTTAATTTAACAAGGAGAAACATGACACGGTCTGAGGCAGTTCCAAACAGCATGAAAGGTTAAACAGGAAAAACCTGATATCCTCTTTTGAGAGGAAGCGCATTTGTTGATTTGTAGGTAGGGACAGCGATATTATTTCATTAACTACAGAGTCTCTGCAAGTGGACACGCAACCTCTTTCCTCAAACAGATTTAGAGCAGAAATCATACACAGCCGATACCACTATTATCTTAGCACAAGCCGTACAGGAGGACCTCTCGGACCGTACATACCTGTGACCTGTTCCTGGGGAACACTAACTAAGTCAGCATTTTTTATTACTTCACAGTCCTGCTTCTCCTCTTTGCATTTCTCTTCATTTTTCTTCTCCTTTCTCTCCTTTTCCTTGTCTTTGTGCTTTTTGGATTTTTTCTTGGTTTTTACATACGAGCTGCAATTGTGCTTGCTCGTTTGGGGACAGTCTGTTGACAAAGGATGAGTCAGTCTGTCAGCCGTCTCTGGGTTCTCACAGTCTCTGCCGTTGTGAGTCAGGTCATTGCTGACATCCGAAAGGGGATCGTGAGGCCTCGGCAGCTCCAGCACCGGGAGGCTGGAGCTGGAGCTCACCGATTCCGGGAGAGCCGGCGGCAGGACAGGGGCAGGGGCGTCCTTCCCGTTGGAGGAATTCAGTTTCCCGTTGAAAGTGGGCTGAGTTCTGTGAGCCAAATGCGAGATCCTGGGCTTTTTGTTGGCCAGGGGATCGATAAACTCCAGAGGCTGGGATCGTTTCTGGGGAGAAAAAAGGAAAAAAAAAAAGAATCTTGAAGTCTTGAGGCCAGAATTTTGGATGCTGTTACCACTAGGTGGTGGTGCAATACCAGAGAACAAGGGAGTATCCCCAGAAAAAGAGCTCTGCTATCAATGAGACCTGCCAGCAAGTGTCCCAGCTCAGAGGCTGGTCCTGGACATAGGCTCCAGGACCACCAGGTCCTACAAAAGCTGATCCATCCCAAGCCACTTCCTGACAATCCCGACAGCCGCTCTAGAGCCCGCGGCTCGGTGGGAGAGCTTATAGAAACCCACCATCACATCAGCAATTACTGATCTCCTGCACTATTCATACACAGGCCATGCAACCCAGCCTGCTCTCGTTGCATCTTATTTCAAATCTAGCCTTTTATGAATAAAATCCTGTCCTTCACCCTCCCCTTGTCCCAGCCACTCAGCAGAGAAGAGAAACAACCATAAAAACATCTGTCCTTCTGGTTGTGGCATGACATTTAGAGCACCTCAAAGTCCCTGCGAAGGAAAGATGTGCTCAGACCTCTGGAGCAGGGAGGGATTCACAAGTTCTCCATTTTATTCCCAACTGATTTTACTAACTCTGTGGTCAACAACTCTACCCTTGCAATACCACTCCTTCCTCTTTTCAAGAAAGAGGCATTTCCCGGAAGAGGTGAGAAAGCGTCAACTGTTAAGTTCTTAGAATTTAAGGCAAAAGAGGACATTGCAGCAGTTTTAAAAGCCATGTCACACAGGCCAACATGACCTGAGTATCCCTTTTTTAAGTAAGTGTAGATAGAGGAGTGTAGATAGAGGAGTGGTTCCCAGCTGCCCCCATCAGCCCTACCTGGACAGTCACAGGCAGGGCTTGGAGCAGCTCTGTGTGCCCATACCTCCTAGTAAGCCGTTGCCTACGGACTGCGGGTTAGCCCGGGGAAGCTGCATCATGGAAGAACCAATCCGTCAGTCAGCAGAAAGAAGAGCTGAACGCAGAGCCAGAACTACGGCTGTTGGGCTCAGTCCAGCCTGAACCAGCCAAAATTACCTTGGACAGCCATCAGTGCAGCGGTGTGTGCCTGCCTGGCAGCACAGGGCTGCAGAAACTCTGAGGAAAGATTATTTAGCACCCAGAGGAAAACAACCGATAGTTCTGGTTATTTCTTTTGGATATTTTATTGTTTTCTTTATGTCTCAGGCAGGACTGCGATGTGTTTGTAAATGGAAATTTTGTTCCATCACAGAAGTGCAGCTGAATGCACGGCTGCTTTGTCAGGGAGCCACCAGTTCGCTCCTTTTCCCCCCAGTTATTATTTATTTCTCTTTGCTAACTCCAGGGGTCTCAAGGACACTGCTCAGTGGCAGGAATCCTTTCCACCTGGCAAGGTAATTACAAAGAGAAGCTGCTCATACTGCCACAGAGCTCAAGGGGCAAGGACAGCACGTCGAACCGGCTTTGCAACATCACTGACTGCCTTCCCAGCCGAACACAAGTAATGTCCATCTGCCAAAAGGAGGGGCCATTCACTTTGACTACAGGTCTCAGAACAGGCGACAGATCTAAGAACTGCCATCTTTTACTATTCTTTCTCTAGAGCCAACAAATACCAGCTTCACCTCTTTAGTTATGAGGTGGTATATGCATGCAATACCTGCTCTGCCATGCTTCCTTAGAATTACCAGACCAATCTTTTTCTTTGCCTTCATTCCACAACTGAACTTTCCCAAAATATTTTGCATTCCAGACTACCAAACCCCAGTCCTCTGCTGCGACTGCAACCATTAAGCAGGCACCCCTTCTCCAAATAGAAACTACAGCTATAGGATATAAAAAAAATGACTGCTTATGAAAATGAAAGCTGTCTGTGGTTTGCTGTCTGACACAAGCCATGTTAGAAGCACTGCTGGAAACGTTTATATTCCATGTTTGGTTGCCCCTGTTTCACTAGCCTCTTCTAGATCCAAACCAATCAACCACCCAAAGTTTCGACTGGGTCATCTCAAGAGACCAGAAACATCCCCTCAGACCTTTGCGTCTCTCAAAATATGTACAGCCAGAAGCAAGATGATTTTTCAACCTACATTTTTTCAGAATCAGGTTAAGAAAAACACAAGACCAGCCTCTTAACAGCTTTGTGTCTTTCCAAGCTAACTCGAACGAAGGGGATCATTCTTTATTGGGCAGGAACATGCCCACAGCAGAGCAGAAGAGGATTTGGAATTAGCTACCTGGCAAACAAGTTGCACAGTTCTTGTTCTTAATAGAGAATTGCCTCCCTCTCGCTGCCAGAAAGCACATAATTTCTTTACCTGCTAATATTCTTTGCCACTAATCCTCAGTGCGTCTGTCCAGACAAGTAGGCATTACACATTCCATTGGCAGGAGGAGAATAAATACTCAACTTGTCTGGGCTGACCCGCAGCAGAGAAAGGAAGCCGGCATTTCACAATGTAGCAAGAAACACCTGCGCTAAGAGATACTAAGAGGAGTGGGGACAGACTCTGCTTAACACACAAGCCAATGCAGCTCCTTCGCAGTTTATCATCATGGAAAAACAGCTAAAACGTGCTTTTCACAGCTCCGTGCACTGGCATCTCAACAAATCAAAGAGCAGACCAACCTGCCCCTGATCTGTCACGGCAATTAGGTTGCAAAAGGTCAAGGTTTTTAATAACTCAACTGTGTTTGGGAGCTACTTATTACTGCTTCGTTCCAGTCAATTATTAGTAATGAGTAAAACACAAGCTCATTCTCTCAGGAACTCCAAGAGGGATGTAGGCACTATGAAAAAAATTTAGCCCTTAAAACTAAACGTAAGACACACTGTCAGAGATCCTCCCCATAGGCCATCACTGAACCACATCCAGAGGAGAAACAGATGCTGAGGAAACACAGACTTAGACTCTAACTTAATAAAATAGAAAAAAAACCCCAACAACCTATTGACCTAACAGCCTCCAGCAGCAGGTGATTACGGTGCGCAGACAGGCTGAACGGCTCAGCCTGGACCTACGTCCAGCAACCAACTCCACCAAAAGCAGATGGAGCCAATTGCTGGCTCTGTGCTAACCAGACCCAACGCCCCTGGAGAGGGATCACCTACCTGAGGAGGAGAGCTGGAGTTCACATTGTCTTTTGGTGGACTCAGGGAAGGCGCTTCTCCTTGAAAACCGCTACTGTTCTGTGGCTGACAGAGTTTCCTGAAAAACAGAATTTAGGGCTGTTCAAAATCCCGTGCTTGACAAGCCAACAGATGGTATTTCAAACCTTCCTGCAGAGCAAAGAGCCTTTTCGTGGGCTCAAATTCTGACTGCTTGAAGGTGCCATGAAAGTAGCTCGTTCCGGCACTTACAGTTTCGATCTCAGACAAAATCTAGGAAGAAGAAACTACTACAGGAAAATATCAATCAGCAACATATGGTAATTGCTTATTTCCTTCTTGCCTTTCCATGATTTTTGTAATTCTCTGTGAATGGAGGTAACACCTTGGACTGACACTGCCGGTCTTGTGGCAGGGAGGGAGAGAGGAGGCAGGCTGAGCTATCAGACACACGAGAGGATTCCCTACCAAGGATGGAACTTATTTTCCAAGAGTTTTACCTCTTTTCTCTTGAATTGGTGACATAAGTATTATAACAAATGAATTAGAACCTTAGAAAAATAATCCATATACAGATTAGTAAAAACTGGCATTGAACTTTGAAGTGTATAGGATATAGATACTCTTGTTACTGACTGAAATACAGCTCAATAAGCAAGACGTTATTTAAACTAATTTCTGCTGAGTTTGCCTCACCCGGTTAAAATTGACTTCATGAGAAAATTCAGAAAGCAAGCACACTGAAAAGGGGCTGAAACTCAAGGTCAGATGTTGAGGAGTAAGTTCTCCCACTCATTAGCACCATTAAATCAACACTGTACAGGAACAGCAGTCCTCTTTCAGAAGCAAGCTCCTCTGGGTCCAGGAAAAGCAGGATTGTAACAGGAACTGTTATGGTGTTATTGGTCCACTAGGATTTACATTTAGGGCTTCATAATAATACTTTTAAGTTGCATCATGCAAAATAGCACTACTTTGGTCTGTATCTGCGGTATTCGACAAACAATAGAAACCTCTTGTAGCAAAAAAGTACAATGCAAGTCATTCTAATCACGTAAGTGCGTTAATTCACATTCACGCTGGGTATCTCCACTCCCCGCTGCCCAAGGGGCTCTCCAGAGTAAAGTTTCATAGCGCACCAGCTTTGCCCTACTCTTCTGACACCAGCCAGATTGCCCATATATTAATCAACCAGGAAAAACTACTGTTGCATCAAGTTGCAGCTGTCAAGCTGAAAAAAAAATTCAGGGTTAAAGGTTTTAATAAACTAGCTCTGCAGTCATTTTGTCACCAGTTGTACAGCCTAAATAACCAACGTCTAAATTCTTCCACAAGAGGCTATAATCAGCTTTAAAGCGCACACATATTTTTCAAACACTGGGAAGATTATTTCAGAGATAGAGCCCACGACTTTACAAGATTTTCTTTTAACCTGAGCTTGAACCTTCAGCCATATTGCAGCAGCATTTAGATGTTTGCAGTTTCGCCGCCGTTCTGGCTTCAGTTGCTGCTTTGTTTAATTTCATTTAGAACAATCTCAACAGCCACGGATCAACTCAAGAAAAGTACTCAGACTGTGAAAACAGGAAGGGGAACAGTGATATTCCATAAACACCGCAGTGAAAGTGGCTTTTTGGATGCCGTTTGACTAGACTGAGCAACCTTGTCACATCTCCTAACATGTTAATTATGGATTTAAAAAAGTGAAAGACGACTACTTTCAATTCAGCAGCTCTTGTAATGGCAGAAAAACATTATACTACAATGGTGAAAGAAGGATGGAAAACACAAACATGAGGAAAAATGAGTTAGTCTAACACGGGAACTGTTAGATATAGTTTTAATATTTGCAGATGTGCTAATTATTGCAGCCGATGAACCATCGAGTAGCAACTGGACCTGAAAACCAAGAGGACATTTAACAATTGGCTGGATCTAGGCAACCACGCAGACTACCACAGCCAGCTACGTAAAGTCCTACGTCTGGTGCCTGTGCCCTTTTTGTGAATGTTTTTCTACTGTCTTCAACCCTACATGTTTTTTCCATTTTGTAGCCTCATTACCTGCATTGGCTGAGCGGGTCTTTGTTTGTACAGTTGAATACATCCTTTCCAAGGCCTATTTTTAGACCTTTGCATAACTGAATGCCACAATTCTAGAAAAAGCAGTAAACATTGCTTTCTACAGGGAGAAATGAACTTTTTTGAAAGCCATAAAGATTGCATGGCAGTTGTATTTTTCCATTTAATTGTAATTCAACATCAACGCCATTTAAACAAGTTTGATTTTTCTCTAGCATGCCAAAGCACTTTAAACGCAAGTTTCTGTTGGTTTAACAAAGTCTCATCTCCAAGCCAATTGTGCTTTCAAATCATGGAAACTGTTCAAACAGAGCATGCTCTACTTAATCTTAACCAAAAACGCACTAAAATAAGTCTCAAAAACAAGTCAAGTAAAATCTTTATCTGCATTACAAAATCTGTACCAAGTCAGTACAAACGCACTGAAAACCCAACGGGGGAAATATAAGCACTCGGAGCAGAATTCTCCTTTAGAAACCTGGGAGATATGTTCACCTGCCATCCAAGAGCTTCCAAGCTTGGAGGCTTCACCTAAGGAAAAAAATCCTTAGCAACCAACGAGACAATGCTATCGTCTCAACTAACTCTGTTAAGGGCTATTTTCAGGAAGGAACATGAGAACAGGTATCCCTTGGACAGTGGGGATTGCACTGTACGGGCAGCAGGACAACCAGCACGTGTTTTAGGGGACTTATCTCCACGGAACGGCCTCGTACTTTTTCATGCGTCCCTTACTTCAGTCAAATCTTAACCTTGCAGGGTGACTGCAATACTAACACAATTTGCAACGCAAGAAAAAGAAAAACACCCAAATAAACAAACATCCAAATAACTCTACAGAAATTAAGCAGCAAAGTCTCCAAAGCAAACACCTCAAGAGGAATAGGGACACCCACAGGAACAGAACACAGAAGCGGCTGAGCAAGACAGCTAGGGGACGTGGCTGCTCGGTAACGCCTCTCTTCTTGCCTGGAACAAACACGGCAGTCTGCACAGGAAGCCATGTACAAGAAGATATGGAAAAAGGAAAGGAGAGTTTCAATGGAGAGTTGAGCTGGACACATTTGCCTTAATCCATTCATCTCCCAGGATTTTAAACCAACATTAACTTTTAACTGTAACAGCTTTTGTTCCCCATCCAGGTTTTTCCCGTAGCTTTTAGTATAATGATTTAAAGGCAACTTAGGACGATCTGAAGAGTGCCTCCACTTTGATATTCAAGTTTAGTCAACTTCTACAGCTGCCTGGACAATAAAGAGATTTACTTTATGTTAAAATAAGTCAAACACTAACTTACCATCATTCTACTGACTTCAGTTACCCTGATTTATAGCAACTGACCTGGCCCAGTACTTTCAAGCTCCAGATGATATTACAGAGAAGATGGAATAATTACCGAACAAGTATCCTCTTCAGCAACTGCTGATCTCCTTCAGAGTAGCCAGGCCAGTCCTTCTGCACTTCTTTGTATACACAGTCTTTCAGTGTGAAAGTGCTGTCCTTGGCACTCAAATTTGCCACCTGAAACAAAAGTAATTTGCAAAAAACTGTTAGGGTTTAATTTCCTCACTTGTTCTAACAAAAGAGATCTAAGATGTAGGCAAAATCTCAGCAGGCTTAGCAGCAGTTAGTAGTGTCAGAGAACAAGCAGCGTCAGAGAACAAGTAGAGACTTTATAGTTCATTTCTTGACTATTTAGATTATTTATTCAAACTGTGCCTTTCCTTTTGCCTTGCCATTGCAATAGTTTATTATGAGTTTCCAAAACATATCCAGTGTACTGGGAAACAAGTGATATCTAAACAGATTATTCAGCTTGGATAGTCTGGAACGGTACAACATCAGTTTATCGAAATACCTGGAAATAAACCCTAGTGGGAACAGGCAGTTCACTTACCACACCTGTCCGATAGCTAAAATGGTGCAGTTTATTAGCTGCTACAGAACGCTTGCGACGATAGCTTAGTTAACAATTGCCAGAAGATAATTTCTCACTAACAAGCCAGTAAAACAGGCGACAGGAAGCTACTTTCTCAAGAAGCAGTGAAGAGAATGCCTTGCAGATATAATGCATTAGGGAGCCTGCAGATTACACTGTGCAGTTCAGTGCATTAGGATCATCTGCTGGATTTCATGGAGAAGACCTTTTCCGAGGACTACTGCAGGGCACCAACAAAACCTGTGATTACCAGCTTATAACCCAGGGTTTTACAATAAAGCACTGCACCTAAATCATGTGCTGCAGTTAACTCAGTACACCACTTGCATGAGAAGCTTTGTGACATTTTATCCAGTTCTATCATGTGTAGTTTCCCCACAAAACTCTGCATGGTGCCTACACAGATAGGAAACACTGCTGGAACCGGCAGAACTGTATTAGAATGGAAACAACTTGTTAAGAGTTTTCCCACTTTAATCAGTCTTTCCACAGCTTGACTGAAAATTTAACTTCTTGCTGCTGGTTACACATCTGAAAAATACAATGTTAGCACAAACCAAAAAGCCCCAATTAAGTTTTCACAGATACTGTAACTGTACTGTCTTAGTGAACACTTCTTAGGTGACTGTAGAGCACTGCAAGCTTAGAAAGAAAACAAAGCCTTAAATTTGTTTTTATAAAAGGCATACGGAGGCAGAGGTGCCAAATGCTATGCCCACAGCCAGGCTGATCAACTGGCAAAGCCAGCAACCCCTTCTCAAATCCACTGCTTTAGCCGCTCCGTTTGAGGACTGTATTATGCTTGAAACTGGAAGATGCTTTTATTCAGTCAGTGGAGATATTGTGCATCTATTTAAGGATTAGTGTTCTCCATTGCTCGCTCCATTCAGGAGACGGTTGTGCTTATGATTTTCTATTATCCACGCAGCAGTAAGATAGCCTCAGAAAAGCAAGTGAAGGAGTGGAAGGTCTTGAATTACCTGAAGATGCTGTTAATTCCTCTGCTTTTGCTTTAGGGACACTATGACCTAATATTAAAAATCTATGAATTTAAAAGCAAAAAGCTGTGGAACTAATACAGCAAAGCTCTCCTGATAAGCAAAAAATAAAAAGCACAGTTATCAGTTTACATGATGAACACTTTGTTTTTCCTTTCAGTTCTGTCAGCGTTCCAAAATCCTGAGCCAAAATACAAGAAGAATTTGAGCTGTGTTTTACATTTAGATATCCCAGTAAACATGCCCAAGAGACGAAAGCAAAGCCAGGTTCTTTTTCAAAAACTCTCCGACAATCTCTCCGTTACTGCCTCTTTCTACAGCGGGAGACATGCTGCTCGGCAAGGCTTGCAGCCCAGGCAGAAGAACAACTCAGATTTTCTCTGCACAGAGGCTGAGAGCTGCTACCTCCTTGTTTTGCTGGTGTGGGACTCTGCAAGCTCCACCCCAGGCCTCCCAAAAATAGAAACCTTGCAAAATGAGGCAAAAAGGCCAGCAGGAACACAGAGTCCTACGAGAGATGCAAGAGCACAACGAAACCCACACCTAGACGTATTTAGACATGTAGCTTTAACGCAGCCTGTAATTTTTAGCTTATCGTGTCTGCTTGTGGATGGGAGCCCTGGTAGCACTGAAAGGAGATTAAGTTTACAAGCAATACATTTACAGCCAAATCAGGATTTAGCCCATCAGGTTGACACTGTGGACACTGCCAAACACACCACTTGCCTGCTAGGGGTTTGTGAGAGCATCAATAAAAGGTGATTATCAGAAACCATATTTCTAGTATTAAACCCGTTTACAGCATTCAAAAGGGTGCTCAGAAGAATTCTAGTACTGCTGGAAAATTAAGGGCTACAGGATTAAAATCTAAGGAAGGAGCAAGTTGTGCCAGCAATAACTCCATTTTCAATATGACCTGCCCTGTGCCCTTGGGCAAACTAACTCCTCACTGTCTCATTCTTTTCAGCTATGGAAAGGAGTGGGAGAAAAAAATCCAATACAGAAGAGGGCAGCTGCAGCATTTAAATAAATATCCATGATGTGTTTTGCACTGTGAGAGCAATAAAGGTATTTACTGCAATTCCTAAAATGGCACCTTCAACATGACTCAAAGTGTTAAGAACTGATTCAGCTTGGAGACAGTTTTCGCACTTGACATGCAAATAATATGCTTTGCAAGAAGCTGCATGATCTTCACACCTAACCAGTTGCACTTCTAAGCAGGAAAGGCATGGGTCTGAACAATACAAAGAAGATGTAAAGCTTAGGGGAGAGAGACATATTTTCTCCTTCACATAGGAAACATTACATGTATCAGTACAGAACGTGTTCCTTTATGTCCACGTTAATAAAAATATATAGAATAGATTTATATGTTATAACAAATCAAACAGCTCGTACATCCTCTGTTAGATAATTCTCCCCACGACCAACCAAAAATGTTCCTCTTAAGTGACCGATCTGGTGAACCGAAATCATACAGCTTAGTTGCATACACCTAAACCAAGGCGTATACACAAGAGGCTTCTGCTATCTCTAGCAAAATAGTGATACGAATTGCAAACTTCTGTCGGACACGGCCTTTACAGAAACATTCAGCTGCAGCTTTGAGATAAACAGGTTATGTTCAGACTAACACAGAAGGTACTACCGTTCTGAGAAGACATTTCCCTTTACCTAAATTGTTGCCTTCATCAGAGTACAAACCTGTTGCAGAAGGTTGTCCAGCAAATCCTTGTCCTGCTGAGAAAGTCCATCCTTCTGCAATCTGAGAATAAGTTCAGGTTTCTTATAAGGCTTTAGTGCCAGTAAGTGCACAACCCTATCTTTGAAGGGTCTCTGAGAAATCGCACTATTGCCTCTCTTTATTGCACTGGCAAGGTTGACTGGCGTTGGGCGCTTCCTGGAGGGAACAGCATCGGAAGCTCCTGGTGCAGGTTTACGCACCTGAACCTTTTTGCCTAAAATGAGATGAGAATAGTGAACTGCAGCAGTCACCTTGCAAACGCCAGTGGTCTGTCAACATGTATATGGAGTTCATTACACCATCTCAAGTGCCAGAAGATGACAATGAAGGACAAACATAAGCAGCACACCCCATCCGTTCCGATATGCAGCCGGAATGAGCATCCCGTGAGTTTTACGATTCATGACAAGCTTGTAACAAGTAAACAGCAACACCAAGCTCTGGAAACCTGAGTATTATTGGCCACAAGCTTACATAAAGCTCTCTTTGTTTGCCAGCTTTTCATTTATCCCAAGTGCATGTATCCCCACAGTTAATCTAACCATTTTTTTCCCTCCCTATGAGAAGAAAATTCTACATTATTATGTAGAGGAGTAGAAATATGGAGTGGAAAGACCAGAACTGGTCAACGAGCAGCTCCCTGCTGCTGATCTCAGCAAAAACGCTCCTCCAGCAGATGTTTCTGCTTTTAGAACAATAGGAACTTTATGGGGCTAGGTCCACCTCCCTTCCTCCCCGCCAAACACAGCCACATGAATGGGGTCTAACACCGATACATTAGCCTATTCATCAGCGTGCTGTCTATTCTAATAGAATAGCATTAGAATCTTCTACATTGTAGTAATGACTGCTTCACCCTCCAATTACATTTGTGTATACGTGAGAACATAAAGCTGCCTCAAAAGTTCATCTCGAGCCCT
Organism: Fulmarus glacialis; assembly: GCF_000690835.1. Lineage (NCBI taxonomy): Eukaryota > Metazoa > Chordata > Aves > Procellariiformes > Procellariidae > Fulmarus > Fulmarus glacialis. Next base: position 24,766 of record NW_009219917.1, read on the forward strand.
CAGAGGCAGCTTCCTCAACTCCGTCCCAAATGTGGTTCTTGGTTTCTGACAGCATTATACAAGAATTCATTTTCCCATTCCTATTGAAAAACAGCTTTAACTAGAATTCTCACACAAGTCCCACATCACTTACTAAAGCACAAATCAAATAATTTTACTATTTTGAAACGGGTCACAAAGCCAGGTTCCTGCTATCAAAGGTGAAACCAGGAAATCTAAAAAGAAAATTTGTAGGTTCCAAGGTCTAAAACATGGAGATGCAATCAATAATCACTCTGGTTCAAGAAAGTGACCTTCACTAGGACAAACAACATCCAGCATTTACTGCAAGAATTTGGAGATTTATTTCAGCATGGCAATTCTTCACTGCTAGGAAGCAATGTTTTTAACTGAGTCATCTGAAGATACTGGTGATTGTCTGCAGTGTTTATTTTACTGAAATGTAGATTGCATAACTTAGTCCCCATTTCCTGGCTTTTTATTACGCACCACGCTGATGCAAGTAAGTACGACCCATCATTGGCAGGGCTGAATTAAGAGGAGAGGGAGAAAAACAACAATTCACATGTTAAACATCCCAAAATTCAGAGGTCAACTGGACTTCATTTCCAGAAATGGGACAAGAGAAGATTCGTCAGCTTTTTAGAACTCCCTTAAGTTTTGCCAGGTCATGAACAGCAAAAACACACTGGGACATTTCCACTTAAGGCTGGAGCCAAAATGCGCAATGATAGGAAAAGAAAAAACTAAGTTAAGCCAGAACATGAAGTCTTTTAAAATACTTATACATGTGCATACATAGATATGTATACACACATATTTATTTAGTGTATATATAAGCACACATATCCCCCTACAGACATATCATCTATCTATTTATTTACATATATATTTGTTCAAGTGTTAGTTCACATCTATATCGTTCTGCGAATCTCCAGTTTCAACATTTCATACAAATTCTTCCACATCTGAGCTGTCTGGAATGACTCCATTGACGTTTAAGTGCTGAGCTCCGTATTCGCATGGAAATGTGAGAGCCAGCCTTCTCCCTCCAGACTAGCCTGCAAGTGAATCAGCGGATGGTGCTGGCACACCAAATACGTGCGTATCCTACAAGAGGACTGTCCTTGCCCAGGCTCTTCCTTCTTGGACCAGTGCTTTCCTCCTGTCTGAAACACTGACATCTTGTATGTATAGCATGCACTCCACTCCACTGCTTTTTACATGGTTGTACCTCCATTTCAGAGCAGTAAACGTTTTAGGAGGAGTATTTTTAAATAAAAAGTTTTGCTCTATCTTTCCGGGAAGCAATTTGCCTTGAGAATCTTCTCCCCCACAAGCCTAACACCTTCATCCACTTACTGTAATGTTCTCAAATATAAGCTAAACAAAATAATCTTCTAGTCTACAGGAAATCAATGCATTTCCTTCCTGATTACTATCTTATTTCTCAGCTTTGAGCGCTTGGCTGATAAAACAATGAGTCAGGGTCAGTTCTACATTTTGCAACTCACCATTCTCATCACAGACATCCCCTGAGAAGAGACTGGCTACAGATCACATGGGCTGCAGAAAAAACAGCTGGCTCAAAAAAACCCCAAACCCACAACTCTGCTTTCTGGTTAATATTTGCGCCCTAAGTTTGTGACTAGACTGAGCTTAAGCAGGGACCTGAGCCCAAAGCGAGGTCTCTGCAGCCTCCTTCTGGACCCCACTGATATTTGCCACAGTTTTATTTCCCCCTCTAAGATTCTCCTTTCATTGTCACAATACGATGGTTTGTTTAAGGCTGCAGTCAGCAGCCCTGCTTTAGCCTCTTTGTTTATTAACACAAACGCTCTGCTATCTGCATCCTAGATGTTGCATGTTGTGGTCTCAAGTGCAGGCACACACCAGATGTGTGACAACAGCGGTGGCACATTTTAGCTGACTTCGCAAGGAGCACAGACACTTCTGACGGATCAGCAGTATGCTCTCAGCATCATCGCATGACAAATATGAAATAATGCCAGAGAGTGATGTGACTGCACACAGACAACCCTCAGAGGCCACGCAAACACGACCACACATGTTCTAAGATGAAGATGGAAGCCATGAAGAAGTCACCATACAAGGAGAGTAGCACCCTAATTAATCAGATATCCGTAAGGAACTACCAGATACTTGTTAAAGACTTTCATGGGCAAGCAAAACAAACGTCAGCATTTGACTTCAGAAGCTAGTGAAGACAGCCCCAAATCAAGCTGCTGCTTACCTACGTATCTCCCCCCAGGTTTAATGACTATAGCGCTCCGGCTGCGAGTCTCCTCCTCTGCCTGTGCCATGCTTTGCCTTGCCTTCTGGTAGGAATCATCAGTAGCACACACGGTGATTTTATCCTGTATGCTTCCAAGGCAATCCAGATGGATATTGCCATTGCTGCAAAAGAAATGCAACGGAAAAGATACTCCCAACACTGCAAACGGACACATCTCTGTCACTGGTGAATAACTGAGGTTGCATTATCTAAATAATAGGAGGGGACAGAAAGAAGCTGAGAGGTAAACAGATTCTTTTGTGAGTGCCTCCTTACCCAAATATACACACGCAGATTGGAAAGACTCTAAAAAGAAGGAACATGTATTAAGTTTTCTTCAGGTTTGTTACGGAAAAGATTTTACAGAAGATAAGATATATATATATAAAAAAAAGGCTAGATTTTCTTTTGCTGTACCACTCACCTAGATACATACTGCTGGATACAGTCAAAACTCCCTTGGGGGCTGTCCTTGCCAATATTTGAAAGATAAAATGTGAAAGTCCGCACTTCCGTGGGTCGATCAGGCCTTGGAATTGCGATGTGCTGTTTGGAAGGAGAAAAATACTGGTCACTTGGGTAGCCCACACTAACACAAAATTCAACTTTTTGGCAGTCACTATGCTTTTAGCCATTTTGCAACCCACTACAAGTAAAGCATATGGATTATTGCACAGGAGACTATGAAGAGCAAGAAGCTACAAGAAGGGTTCAAGTTAGCAAAACTATATACGCTGAAAAGATAAGGTAACAGAGGTAGACAGATGTAAAGAACAGCTAAAAAGACAGCTATGTCTGTAACAGAACAGAGATCTGAGCTGGCGGCTTGCTGCCTTTCAAAGCAGAGCCTACAATAATTTGTTCTAGGAATCTGACCCAATTCTATTGATTCAGGAGCAAAACAGACTTGCTACCACTGTTTATATTAAATTTAAAGCACTTGAGACTTGTTTCTTTAGAACTAGTGATCCAGCACTAAACTTAGTACAAGCCAGGTCACTAGGTAGCATGCTTATTCTTTTTTAAGAGATTATAATTCCATAACGAGATTTCATGGCTCACAGTAGAGTGTGACGCTGCTGCTAAATTAAATATTTAATCAAGCATTAAGTGTACTCCGCAGACAACTCTACAGCGATCTGCATTGTTTTTCTCCCCCCAGCCATTCATTTTTCAAAAGGGAAACCGTTTCCCCTCTGCGTTCAAGATCCAACATAAATCTCAGCATCTGAGCTCTACTATCACATCAATATTTGATAATTAAGATGGCTTCCAGAAAATGAAACAGAAGGAACATCAGCTTCAACCTATTTTAGGCTACACTCTACCACACAGATTTATATTTACCCAGATTGCCACATATATGCACAAAATATATACGCCTAGCAAACCAACTTGTGGCATCCACATATGAGACTGCTCCATAAAAGATTACTGCTGGTACAGAAGGGTTTCTAGGTGGTTTCCCTTTGACCTCAGATGTCTACAGCAGCCTGGAAACCCAGTGCATCTGTGCCACTTTGCTAAACCACAGGGATGTTCTCAGAACCGGCAAGAAGCGCTTGTGTGACCTGCACTGAGCTGAGCCAGTGCAGCATTTTCCATTCACTCTCCGGAAAGACCAGCGATCCTCCAGCCGGCCCCCAAAACAGATTTTCCTTCTTTCGAAACGGCAAGCCAAGAAACCCAGACTGGAGCGATACAGAAGGACAAGTTATCCCCCGCACAGTCCCAGGATCCGGATCTAAAAATACTCGGAGCAGATTTGGTGGCGATCCGGGCGCTGACGGGCAGCACTGACCCTCCGACGGCAGCAGCTGAGCCCTGTTATCTCCCCTGCCAAATGTGCGCCACAGCCTTGAGCCCTTAATCTGCCCCGGCACCCTCTGCCCCCACCCATCCAGAACGAATAAAATTCTCTTCTGCTTTACAAGCGAGCTGAGAATATGTCAAAGTTATGTAAACAGTAGATTGTGGGTATTTTACAGTTGGCACTGTTTACCCGCTAGTTAATTCGCTGGGAACAGGGCAAGAAGGTAAATGCAACGGGTCTGTTCAGCTTCTAGTGCTGTTCGTTGGGGGAGCGAGTTGTGCTGCACGTGACGGGTTTGTAAAATAAAACTTGGAGGATGTAACCAAATCATATATTCACACACTAAAATAACTTGCCTCTAGCTCCCGATTTACCATTGTATGAAACGGCTGCTCTGAGAGCCTCGACTCTGGCATTTTTGTAGAGTTTCTGCAGCTTCTTCAAAGGACGTAAAATGAGACAGAAGCGAGAGAGTCACTGCAGCATTAATGTTGCTCGTTCCAGTACTGAAAAGTGTAGCATATGCAAACCGGCCGTTATCTAGGAATTATTTTTAGCTGAAACAGAAGGTTTCTCAAGCCACCAAATCAGCATGGTAACTGCTTTGAGGGAGCCCTAATTTTGGTGCCGAGTATTACACCAGTAACCATAGACACTTAAAAATAGCTCAGTACAGATGTTACTTCTGTTTTTTTTCTTTCAAGTAATACTCATCTGCGTACAGCTCATTCTGAATGGCAATTTCACCTTTCTCTATTAATACCAGCACAAGTTCATCCCAAGAAACAGGGAAAAACGTCATATTTTCCAATCACGTAAAGTTAAGACATTTTGTTCCTAACAGTCATATTTAAGAAAGCTGCATAAACGTACATGTATTTGGCACCTGAACGTTTCCCCTCCCACCCCAGTTCAGTTCTTTCCCTCCTCCCCTCATCTCAGGTCCGTCCCCAACAAGCACCTGCAAATTTGACCCAACCTAATCTCTAATTCTGCACATGCTTTTACCGAAATAGAAGCATCTTCTGCCTTTCTTGTGAAGTTATGCACTCCATCAACTACCACCGTTTGTAATGCTCTGGTACTCAAGCTCTTAAGTTCTCGTTTACATGCACGTTGAAACAACCAAAATGCTCCAGACTCCATACAAACTTACAAAACTATCCAAGAAAATCCAGTTCATGATGAAAAAGTAATGAACAGATGCTGCTCTTAAGGAATATCCCGATAGTCCCACTTTAGCATCTCAAAGCTAGAAGTAACGCTCTGCTAATTACAACCTAGTTACTACTATCGAAATTCTGATGATGGCACAGATTATTGCACTGAAAAAGTAATTAACAAGACTCGCATTGCTATAAAGAAATGCATCCCAAGGCAAAGATCATTTACAGTCTACAGTTTATAAAAACTCTCGTGAGATTCGATCCAGACCAGGATCCATGCAGGAGGTTTCGTCCCCTGTCACTGAAATAGCTGTTTTATTTTAGGCTAGAAGCACCGACATCTTCCTTTCAACACCAGCCGACAGAGCTGCCACCTTGCTGACCTTGTGTTTTATTCCTGGCCAATTCCCTTCTCTGTTTAATTAGAGTATTAAACATGAAAGTTGTTTTCTGTGTATTAGAAGCTGAGAGTATTCATTATACTAACACTGGGAATAGGTAAAAAAAGACATGGACACAGTAATTTAAAAGCCCCACAGATAATGACATTCAACAGGTCAGGAGGCTTCTAGAGAACTAAATTAAATTAAGGAAGCAGCATTTTGTTTTAAACTCTTATATTATGTCCTGCTTCCCCCCAAACATCAAATCTTGCGAGAGGGATATTTACACAGAAAAGTCACACTATTAAAATCTTGTATCACTGCTTTAAATCACACTCTGACATTTGTGCTACATACAAACCTACCACCCTCAAAAGTTAATTGGAAATCATCTTCTCCATAGCAACATTTATTAGGAAGCAAAATAGGAAGGAACAAATTGGGGAATTAAGGTATAGGGGAAGAAAGCGTATTGCAAAAATAAATAGCTAAACAAGTATGTTTTAATGTCATCATCTGAATTTGAGAACTTGTTAAATTATCTTTTCAGTCCAATTGATAGGAGGCTCACTAGAAAGTATCTAAAGCCCTGCCGTCAGTTCCTTAAAGCAGGGCACAATCGTGACATATACGAGTACTACACTTAAAAACAGACGGTTACACAGCTGCCAGCTTCTTGTCGTACCCAGTAAAAATAATAATAAAAGGACAAAGAACTCTTTCTATCTGCCCCCATTGAACTGGATCTCGCTTTCTTCAAAGCCCTACCTTTGGCCTTTACTCGACAGTGCAATTAATTAAACAGCTGAAAACGAGGCAAGCAGAAGTCAGCTCTGTGCTGCCAACATCCTCCTTCCACCCGCAACGCCCCAGCGCGGCTCACTGTGCAGGGCTCAACGCTTCGCTCTTTAAATGGCAACATCAGACGCAATTGTGCCGCTTCGCTCCTTCTCCATTCAACCCGGACGGTAACTACAGGTGACTGGCAGCTGTTTCACCAAAAACTCTTCTTTGGAAGTTACGGGCTCAAATACAATTAAATGCATTAAATATTTATTTTTAATTTTTATAAGGAACTGCATAATTTGAAAATATTTTTAATTATTATAAGGAACTGCACCATTTTAAAATAGGTTTTCTTTTGGTTAACCTGAAAATGCCCAGTCCATATCAGATCCATGTGAAACCCACTACAAGGAGAGCACAGCGGCTGAGGGCAGTGGAGCGTTTTAAGCTGTTTGATTCATTTTGCTACATTTCCTTCGAGGAGGAAGATTAAATAAGAGAAGCGGCATTTCTAGAACTTAAGCAGCTTTACAGGAAAAGTTAGGTGTAGATCCTCACAAGGTGCTCTACAAAGGGAAAGGAAAGCATCTGCAGTCTTTTTAGCTTCTTTATTACATACAAAGCTGTTTGCTCATCTAATAGCAACAAATCATGCACCCTTAAATTTTTCCTTCTCACTCGCTCCTAATTTCACCAAACTTCAGTTGCAGATTTTTATCTAAGCTTTTATGCTGAGCTTTCTGGGAAGTTTAATTGTAAACAAAGTAAAAAACTTGGAAATTGCTCCTTTCTTTATTTCCCAGGACAAAAAGGTTTGTATTTTTCTTCTTAACTTACGGTAACAATCATGTCTTTCCTGCTACGTTTTGTTAGAGTACTATATACTATTAGTGAGACTAATATCACAAGGTAAAATATGGGCAAGGAGAAGTGTGCTAGACTTTAATGCCTACTTAATTCAAGCCTTTTTGAAAGTTTTATTGTGCCACCACAAAAAATTAAGAAGTTATTTACAGCTGAGTTCAGATTCTTAAGAAAAAAATATTAAATTCCCCTTCTTTATGCAGAGCACCAAAGTTAAACACACACCTTTTTGTACCTAAAAGGTATATAAATGAAATTTTTAAAGTTCACTGAAGAGTTGCATTACTTTACCAGAAACACTACCAATTAAACCTCAACGTTGTCAGTAACTGGCATGACAGACGGTTTCAAGCATCTATAAATATCATCGGAACAGAAGTTGGAGAAATAAAACTCCTAAATATAAAAAACTTTGGTATTCACAGAAACTGCACAGTTGTTTAGACAATGTATATTAAATAAAGCTTCAGTACATTCGTAGCAGCCTCCAAGCACTGCTACTTGTACTGGTACCCATAAAGTCTTGCACCAAGTTTACCAAGCTTGGCACGGCGTTTCCTCGGGACACAGGCGAGGTTTCCATGGATTGCTGCACCCACCACAGTACTGCCATCAGTGAACTTTCCGTTTCCTTGTTCTAGCCAACAGCATGGCCTTATAAAATTAAATTTCACCACCAGCAACACTGGTGGTGCTGGTGCTATGGATTTAGCAAGGTTAGAAAATAAAGAGGGGGGAAAAGTTTTTATAGAGAGATAATCCATGCAATCAATGAACAAAAAAAATGGACCACATCTGAACTTCACATCTCTCACTTTCAGAAATCAGAGCATCATTCTTTGAACTGGAATAGGACAGACGTACAGAACAAATACCTTACTCAGATTAATTGTATAAGCCAGTAAAGAACTTTCCAAGGCAACCCACACACAAACTTACCCCTTGGCTTCCTTGAAACTGGATTACTGGTTTTGATGTCACAGCATCCTACAAAAACAAGTGGAAAAAAAAAAATTACCTTAGAGAAATTTAAAGCTCCAACACTCACTGCCAAAAAATACTCAGCTTGATTTTTCACCTACACTTTTTACTTTTTTTTTTTAAAAAAGGGAAAATGTGCAGGGAAGTATACAGAATTCCAAGCAAGAAAATACAAAATCTCCTGAAACAGTGATTTGTACCTAGAAAAGGGATAAAACTGTAATGTCACCAGCGGTACCCTTACTTCAGAAAAAGAACAGCTCTGAGATGATACCCAGATGGGCTACGCTTAGTTCCTTCCTGACCCCTAAACCACATTTTAGGCACAGAATAGCTTAGCTGTATATCTTTGGTGCTTATGTAAGTTTTGAGTTAAACAGTGGATATTTGAGGGGAAAATTTATTACAGTTCTAGGTCTGAGAACACGCTAAGCAAATTTTTTCCAATAGAAAGCTGGCAATTCATTGGAAAAGCGAATTGCAACTTCATTGCAAAATACTGTTGTTACGTTGCCCATTTCAACAATCGGCCTCTTCCTCCATACTAATTTGCTTACATTTCCAGAAGTCATACTCCTGCTAGCTCTAAAACCCCTTAAATCTGCTCAAAAGAGAAACACCACTGAGTTTCAGCCTTTTTGCACTGTGATTGCACTTTTCGCTTTGCTGTGATTTTACAAAGATCATGAAGGCTTTGGAATTCAAACTCTTACCTGAGGTTTCAACTACAGGGAAAGAAACAACATATGCAGTCCAAGCCACACTAAGTTTTTATTTCTTAAATGTCAGGAGAATTGTGGCTGTAATGGTTTTTATTTCCTAAATCACACAAAACACTACAAGACACCCTCCTGCAGCGCAGGAGTTGTGCTCCCCAGGGTGGAAAAACACGCTGTGTGTGGGATCCCATTGTGAAGCCTTCCAAAGGGACAGAATAATTTACAAATAGGTTGAAACGTCCTTTAGGAGTGAACACGTTGCCACATATACAGGAGACACATTTCAATGGGGAAAAATGCCAAGAAGAGTTCAGGAGACAAAGTCAAAATGGTGCATTTGTATTGTCCTTTTTGTATCAGTTCTCACGTCTCCCAGCATTAGAGAGATCACGTCGACTTCCACCAGATTACAGAAACAGACGTTTACATTTAGCAGCAAAAGAGTTAACAGCTTGAAAGCCCATTAAGTTTATCATCTCTCATAAAACCTTTCCAAATGCTTTCAGCCTAAGAGTGAAGAATCTAACCCACAATACGCTGACATTAACAAAATTCACTAGCAAGAAAATATCCTTCTAGCACAGATGAATAAGCTCATACCAAGACAGTCTTCAGAGCCTTTTAAGAGCCCATCCAATACGATTTAACAGATCTGCATCACATCCTAAATTGTTACGAGATATTTATGACGGTGAGTAAAGCAAGAATATACTTGAAGCTGATAGCACTCACTCTGTGTTGTATAGCGAGTTTTATAGACCCGAAACAACCTTTATAAAGAAACAATAAACGACATCTTGCTCTTCATACAGATCACTGAATTCCTTGAGTGCCACGACATTGCATACCACAGCACACTGTTCATAGACAGACTGGCCAGCTTTTTGTTCACGGTGTCAGCATGTACTGTGCAATGTGTCCAGAAATTCATATGAACATACTTGAGCAAACAAGCATTTGAAACATTAAGAAAATCTGGATTTAAAAAAACACTCAATGGGGATCTTGTACAGCTAATTACGGATTTGTGAAGTTCTGCAATTAATTCTGGAAAATTACTTAAGTGGAATAAAAAGGTAGTATGAAGCACGTAAGTAGAATAACGAGGCAGTAACAATAACAATACAAAAGTACTGTTACACAAATCAGGACAAGCTTTAATTACAGAACTTATAAATTCCCTAATCTACATACAAAATGGTTTGAAGTTAAATGTGTGATCTCAAACTTAAAAATGAGTGTTCATGTGAGTTAAATGGCAAACTTTAGCTTTACTTCCTTGAACCCCTGAAATACGGTATTTCTACGCTCCCGAGTTGTCTGTGCCCATGGGCTGCTGGGTTTTGTGATCTGCCATGTATTACAACCGGCGTTGTAACTCCTTGCCGCACTCCACAGAAGGGAAGAGCTGGATATTGGAGGGTCACTGCACCCTCTGAGTTCCCCTTTCAGGGAGAGAAGTGGAAGGCTCTTGGCTTCTCAGCCACACCACCCCTGCACCTACACAGGCATTGCTTCCCTTCTGCTGATGCCCTTGGCTATGGGTCGTTTGAGAATGTTCATGGAAGAAGAAAACACATGCACACCCTAACCTAATTAAGGATATGAATTTAAGTACTTCTATTAGATGAAATTAAATTCCTGCACGGACACCTTCATTCAGAATAAAAGCAAACAGATGAATTAAGCTAAACCAAATTAAAACCATATTCCAATTTATATCTTCAGTTCATTTGGATTAACTTTCCTGAATGTTCTTGTACGGACAAACCCCAATTTTAAAGAGTTCTTGCTACCATCTCCAAAATCCCTCCATCCCACCTAACTCTTATTCCTTAGTGATGCCAAGACAGTGAACTTCCCTTGTTACAGCTTCCTAGAAATGCCGTCCCATCCACCTTTAGAGGGAACAAGGTCTTTCCCTCTTTCTGTCTTTCCTTGTAATAAAAACAAGCCATCTCCTCAGCCCTAGGACAGGACCATGGCACTGTTGCGGCTGCAAGTCTGCCTTCTCCAGAGTACACCAACTTACAGGGTTCAGTAAATCTTTGGTAAATCAAGGATGCTGATGAAACCTCACCTTTGTGTTCAATTAAGAGGCAAAACAAGACAGATCTGTCCGAGCAACTGGGCCACCTGCACAGCCTAAGCATCTTCCAGCTATCAAATTCTAGCTTTATTCCTCCATGAGACTCAATATATTTAGGAATAGCTGCTGAAAGCTGATTAGGATCAAATCTAAGCAACAAAAACCTAAGCAAGAAAACAACAGTTCAAGTATTTTAAACCAGCCACCTGTCAGTTCAACAGATTTCCTGCTGCCAGGTACAAGATGTTCAGCTCTGCAGTTAACACACTCATCCATAATGGTGACAGCGCTGTTGAAGAGGTCCAAGAGTAGTGAATAAGCATGACTGCTGGGACCTGTGGGACCAGAGAACAAGCGACTGCCATGCAAGAATAATGAATTTCTAAACTATGCACAGACCAAGAACAAGCAAAGCCCCTTTAAACACACCTAAGATGCATGAATTACATGTCTGCTCCCTGCTCACCACTGTTTCAACAAAAGGCTTCCTGACGCAGAACTGAAAGGTTAGCAAATCATTACCACGTCTTCACTGTTTGCTAGTTCCTACAATGGATCTTTAAGAAAATGCATCAAGCTTCCTCCCATCTTACCGTAAGAGAAAATGAACTGTTTTAACAAACTGGAGAGTCCTTCCTGCAGTTGAACTCACCAATGCCCCAAAGCTCTATAGGAATAACTTCCAAAGGAATATCCAAACAGCAAATGCGTGGCTGTACTTCGCTGCGATCTACCCAAATGTTAATTATTGTTATAAATGTAGATAGCAGCAGGAGTACTCAGCAGAAAGCATAAAACTTGCTGAGCAGCAGAGTGAACTCCACTGGCAGGGAAGCTTGCTCACACAAACCCCAGCGCTGCTGCAATGAGCCTGCAGAGTAAGTACATGAGCTGGAAGCTCTGGAGCCAGCTCCACCGTGTCTACCCGACTTGCAAACAGACCCTCAGAAGGAGCCTGAACAGACCCCAGTTATGCTGGGTGACAACCCAGAATTTTACTCCATAAAAATTCACTTATTTACTATCTGGAAAGAGCATTTCCATGCTTCTGTGCCCAGTTCATTGCCTTCCATAGCTCCTGCTGTATTCTTCAGGCACAGTGGAGAAATAAAGCAGCAAGCTTTCAAACACTAAAGCTCTGCTCTGGGACACCAACATGAATCAAACCCCACAGACCCAAATGCTTTTTGTCAGACGGTCCTCCAGATACTGCAAGATTATTTCAGAAGTCATGAGATTAAACCGAAAACCCAAAAACTCATCCCCAAAGCTCCCACAAAACATTTGTCTTTTATTAGCATGGTATTATGCTCATCTTCATCCTCTAGCTTCCCCGGGCTAGAGGAGAGCTAGTAACCCTTAATGCATACTCCGAAAGCTCACAGAGGCAACGGCAATGCGCAAACAGTTCCTCGCGCTTAAATACTCCAGATCTGGCATGTGGAAGCTTGAGTAAAGAGTAGGAGGAACAAGAAAGAGTCAATAAAACAGACAAAAACTGAATGTAAAACTAGTAAAATACTTTATCGGGTATGATCAAAGCTGGCATGAAGTTTTAAAAACGTTTAGTGGAAAAGCTGAATATTCCTACACAGGACCAGAAAGGACATTTGAAATCCTCAGGTCAAGTAACCAGTTGGAAACCTCCCCGTTTCTTCAGGGAAATACAGATAATTAAAGAATACGTTGTTTCGAGAAGTTCTGTTATGCATTACTGGAATTTATACTGGAGGCAGTGTTATACGGAAAATATTTGCTTATACTTAGTATCGGTGTATTTGTCTGTTTTCTTGAATGTTAACAGTCTCAAATGCCGAGCAAACAGAGCAAATGAAAGCCTACCCATATTTATGTTGGAACAAGGGAATTATTTTCAGAATTTAAAGCTTCTTGCAAATATTTAAAATTAGTAGCAAGAATTCCAATAAATATACAGAGAAACTAAAATCATGCTAACCCCAAGGCTGGCATTCACGGGATATTTTGAACTATCACGTGCGGTTCCAACCAGGTAAAGCCACTGCGCCTCAGAAGTCACTTACAAAAATGAGAAGAGACAGAAATCACTTAAAATTCATAAATTTCAGACTGGCTAATACCCCAAACTCATCGAAGTTCCTCTTTAATTCTTTGTTTATGACTAGTTTATGTTTCTTTTGCCCACACAGCATGGTCCAAATATAGGCATACTTCCACCTCTACTTCCTCCAGCTTCTCAGCACAACGGGGCAAAGGAAGAAGAAAAAAGAAGGGTCAGATTCCAATCCGGGAGGATACTCAGTTCGAGCAGACCTGGATGCTTGAGAAAAAGTGTCCTGCAGACCCGAACAGAACTTAATGTTGATTTAGATTTCCACTTACATTTTCGTTTTAAATACACCAGGCAGACTTTTCAAAGTAAAACAGAGACCAAAACCAAAGCAAATATATCCAGTGTCTCGCTGTGACAGACTCACAAGAGACACCTCAGAGTCCCAAAGTTCATTAGTAGCAAGATATATAAATCCCAGGGGAAATAAATACCTTTGAATATACCCACAACAACTTAAAGTGACTCTGTGTGAAGTTTACTGGCAGTCAATTAGCCAAAGCTGGCCCAAGAGAGAACCACTGCGTATTAGGTAGAGACAAAAGACTTCTCCCAAGACATTCTACTTTTTCAAGGCTTGTATTTACCTCCTACCAGAAACACAGCAGTAAAAAGCCTCCTGAATATTCTTTTTTATGTCACATCTATTACTTATGGAATTAAAATACCGTCTCCCTGCAACACAATTTCCATCTGCAATTTAAGGCCTCCCAACAATCTCATTTGAAGTTGAGGACACTAACAGACTGCAGATGGGATCGAGTCTGCTGAGACTTGAAAATTATAGATCCTATATAATTTTTGTTGACCTAAACTACAAAGCCTTCCAGACCTTTTTATACTACATAAGCCTCAGAGACAAGCTACTGGTTTTGCTATTCAAATACAATGTTCTCAGGGAAAGTGTCTTGGAAATCCCATGTAAATCCACAACTACTGAAGCAAAAGTTCAGCTTTCTACTCAAGAGGGGTGCCAGCAGCCATGAGACAATGGTCAGCTGCCGAGGTGAGAAACGCAGCCATGGGGATGCTTCTGGAGGACTCGGGTCCCCCTGCATCCTTCCAGAGATCGGCACCTGCAAACCCCACCGTGCACAAGCAGCCTCCGTGCAGGAGCAGCGTGGCACTGCGGGGTGTGACGGGCGCTCCTCGGGCTGCCATCCCCAAATTAACCGATGTACGCGCTTGTTCGCTCCTCCTCTCTGAGATCACCCCCTTTATTACTTTGATGAGCCAAGTGTTGTCAAAGAACAAAACCACATCTGTCTGCTGGGCCCAGTTCCACACTCTTCTACCCCATTTTCCTCTCTCCAACATTTAAAAGAAATATTTGTTTGGGGCAGAAGTGAGTACTCAAGCTTTTAATACAAATAACTTTTAAAAAGGTGCTTTTGATAAAGGTTTAGGAGCTGGAGACTTACCAATTACTCTAAACTATATTCTGTGTTTATTATGAACTATCATCTTCCTAAATGCATTAATGGGTGCATATTATCACTGTAATATTAAAGCACCTACAAATTCTAGCCATAACACAGTGCAAGCAGCGATAAAATGATAAAGAGCTTTTATGTCAGCCAAAATGCTAACCTGTACATTTTAAAGTTTTAATTGCTAAACTGCAAAATACATACTGGCTTCCTTGTTTATAATTGCATAATTTTAAGTGGGCTATTACAGCATAAACATCACTTCCTCAACAGTTTAACTTTCCAGGGTCAAAAACCAAGAGTGCCCCTATAAGATAAAAAACAAGTTTTATTAAAAATGTCAGCTCAAAAAGACCTTGACATTACTGAAGCTGTGCCTGAGTTACAGAGTATCAACATTCACAGCTCCTTATTAAGGAAGCATTGTAAGCATACAAAATTTTACATGACTACACAATCTGAGCATCAAAGACACCGTCCCAGAAAACCCATTACCTTTGAGTAAGTTTACAGGGTAAGACACATGATTAAGTTAGAAAAAAAAAGTGTAGCCTAATCGAAATGCTTTGTGCCTGCAACGTAAAGCAGAAACTCAGTCCCTAAATGGACAATAGCTTGTATCAGCAAACCAGAAAGCAATTAAACTCCACTGTCATCAAGATGTCACCCCACAGGCACGGGAGCTGAGCTAGCCATAGAGCCTGTTCTGCCACGCATGCCCAGATCTTCTGATCTTGTCTAATCCAGGTTAAAAAGATCCTCCTGAATAAAACGCAATGTATTTGTTGATATGCTTCTTTGCAGAATTCATTTGGAACCTTAAACTGAAACAAATGAACACCGCTTCCCCAGGCACAGGCAAGGCAAGGCAAAAACCCCGGGTACACCTCCCTGCTGCACGGCAGTTTTAGAGCAGATGCCAGAAAGCTTTCTTTAAAGAGGAACTAGGGAAAGGGAGAGACTGAGTCAGAAATAGTACATATGGAGCCAAACTGGCTACCCAAACAGCCATCCTGCACCCTCAAAACTCAGGCCAGCGGATGGAGGCTGACGCTTGCCAGCCCCACAGTGACAGGCTGCAGCACACAGCGCTTTGCCAGTATTTTTCACTATGCTGCTATGAGAGCGGTCACCCAGCTTTTCAAACCCATCTTTCTTCATTAGTCCCGAGTGTGAAGCTCCTTGGTGGGTCTCATCTTTGTAACCCTGCACAGCATGAGCAAACAATTCAAACAAAACTCACTCCAGTGATATTTTACATACAGGGTAGTTTAAGTTTTACGCTCAAGCCCAGTGAAATTTTTGTGTTTCACCTTGGTAACTTCAAGTAAAACTTTCCAGACGTGCTTCAAAAGAGAGTCTACTTCCTAGTACAGAACCAAACTCTGTTTTTCCTGATCCTGAATTTGCAAAAACAAACCTTTAAATTCCAAAAGAACAGATGCCTCTGACACAAAATCTGATACTTTGATCATCTTTAACACCAGACTGCGAATCTTGTGAAAGGTAGCTTTGGTAAGGACGCTCCAACTTGCTGCATACACTGAAAAACCCTGGGACAAACCACACATCGCTCACGATCATTAAGCCAAGATGTTTGGCTAGCGCAAGGTACAGTAGTTTTCCACTAGAAAGGAAAGCTACACATATATGCAATTTAGGTAATGCCTTTCAGGAAGAAAATTAAAAGGAGGCTCAATTCCTTAGAGAAATAATTAAAGTATTGTCACTTGGTATCAAGTTTACTCTATCACTGTAGAGCAGGCAACCTTGTTTGGCCATAGGAGAACCCGGATACAGCAAACAGGCCAGCATACCGAACGGACCGATTCCTTCCCAAGAGCAGGAACGAACAAAGGACTTCTTGCAATCCCTATTCCTAAATTTCTACGGCAATGCAAATACAGCAACCGAGTAACTCTTTTTCATGAACACCGAGATGGATACAGAATTGTTCTGTAATAAATACAAACAAATACATGATCTGAAATGGCTGCAAGAGATGCGGCAAGGATGCAATGGTCTGTCTCCAAAGCAAATGCAAGCTTTGTTTTTGCGGACAACGGACCTGGGACTTCCAGAGGACACTGAAGAGTTAAACCTACCTGTCTCCAGAGAAGGGCTCACCTGTTAGGGGACAGGTTACCGCAGAGAGAGACACTGCAAGAGGAGAATAAGCAAGAACAAGGAGAATATCTAGGGACAGATATAGGCACAGTCTAGTTCATTTTAAGAGCCACCACACTTTCGTTCTGAGTATCACTTTCTTTTCGAATGGCCAGTCGGTCACTGGATCCCATCGCTGCTGCTTCCAAGAGGCCCAACTTCACTGCTCAATGTAATCGGGATCGAGCGGCTGCAGCTCTCCACCTGGCCAAAGCCGGAAAGCAGTGCAAATCTATACCAAAATGGGAGGTGACTTGTAGTCTGAGGTCAAAGGGAACATGTATTGTAAGAAACAGGAAAAGATCAAAGGTGGTTTTGTGGCATCAAGGGCGCCCAGCTCCCAATTAACTCAGACAGTTATGTATCTTCCGCACTGATGCAGAAGTCAGCCTCATTTGGGAATCCAAGTTTGGAGACTACGGGCACATTTCCCAATGGTACAGCACTCCTTTTTTTTTATTTTGTGTTTTGTATCTTTGCTTTTCTGGGGAGTTAAGGGAGACCTACTCATTAAGTCTAGCAAGAGAAGCAATAATCATGAAGTCTCAACTCTTTATGCCTGACACCAGACTGCCACAAGAGCTTAAGGGACGATAATCTGCAGTTTAATCATTACAAACTCTCACCAGTTTCACTATTAACAAGATGGGGCTACTTAGTGAGGTTTCACTGTCAGAAGACCACCAGCCAACTCGCACGATTTCCAAAGGCTTGTGGAGGAAAGGCTTTCTGGGGAAAAAAAGATCCTTTGCATCCCCGTGCAGCTTTCAGTGTCTAGTACAACTGTTCAAACCAGTCTCGTAATCAATTAAAAATACGTCTATAATGAAAGAATTATCAAAACATCACACCCATTTTTAGTGCAGTAACACAGGAGGCCTCCTCCACTCCAAGTAAAAGCCTGAGTATTTTTGATACAATTACTGCATCACTCTGAAAAGGAAGTTCCATTTTTTTTTCATTATTGGGTTTTCTGCACCCGTTACTCATTACAAAAGGGTGTTCCAGACCCTCACTGAAACTGAGAACCAGCAGCCCTCAAAGCTATTTTAATTTTACTACATTCTTGAATCAAAATTGTCCATTTAAACGCCCTTACTTTTCTCTCAGGGTCTCGTCCTGTTTTCCCCACACCAGTCCCCAAGACAGAGGTTCAAATACTCCCTCCCCTTTTCCACAAGCACACTAGAAATCAACAGAATTCTGCACAAATGGTTATTTTTATTACCATTTTTCCTGAAGGGATTTTTCTTCTGTAACTCAGACTAAAAGCAATAGAAGGTAAAACCGGGAAAGCATAAAACAAGTTGAAACAACATTTCCCAAAGCACTCATACAAACATAATGCTGTGCTGGCAAATTCATCGCGAAAAATTTAAGCACAAACCTAGAAATAAGTTCCATTGTTTTGTTACTTGCAAGCAACTGCATGGAGTTTGGGGAAAAGTTAAATTAACACATCCCAAAGCCCACCTCTTTTTAAAAATAGCAACCCCATAGTCACTTGCTTATACAGGAGGAAAAAAAATGTTTTAAATAAAAAAAGTCAGAATTTCAGTCTGCTCACATGGCCTGAATCTATCCCCTTCTTACAGAGCAGCACTGCATACCTTTCAGCACGGCTAAATCTATTAGCAGATACTGTAAGTTAAAGATAGGGTAGAAAAAAGGAAGGTAAATATTGGTATTTCTAAAGTGCAGGCAAAGGAAAGCAAACCCTCTTAGATTTGTTTGTTGAACATGCGGATTTGCTTTGAAACACCGTTTTCAACAAGAAACACTCTTCCACAAAGAAATTTCCTGTTCTGCCTCCATACATTGGAAATACTAATAAGTGTAATAATTATTAAATATTCTCTTAAGAAAAGTTCAGCAGTATGGCTTCAGCGTCTGTACACATTTGCATTACAAGACAATTTAGAGAGACCTTAGCCTGGCAAGAATCCCATTAAGACATCCATGCTCAAAATTCCCTGGGTAATCATCTCTTGCATGCAACACTGCTTGTTTTTGCAGCAGAATTTTATTGTAGCTATCAGATGATCTTGTTAAATTGGGAAAGGACTGAAGAAAAAAACCAAACTGGCAAAAGGAAACTGAATCATCCAAAATTCCCAACTCTGTTAAAGGTGAACAGCAGTTCTGGTTTTCCCTAAAGGCTTTACTTAAACAGTTTTATGAGCCAAGAATCATTAAGGGGTTTTAGATTTTCTCAGATTAATATTTTAAAAGCCATTCCTCTAGTACAAGATACCTTGAATGAAGGCTTCTGTGCTTCCTCTGAAAGAAGAGGGAGGTTTTTTAACTGTTTACTAGATGCTGAAGACGTGGCCACTTCTCAAATAAAACCAGAAAGCTTGTGAAAATGCTGAGGAAAACAATTTCAATCATGGAAATCACTTGGCTCGCTATCGTCTATCTTAGAAATGGTACTTTTCACCGATTAGCCTTTCTGAAGCAATACAAGCAATACTGCTTTCAGTCTGTTTTGACAACGAAATCAGGTCTGTGAAATGTGAAGATGGAGGCATTTTTGGTCTGATTGCCCAAAAAGGATCACAGCAACTACCCAGCACTTCTATTCCTGACCCTTCCTACCCTCAATGGGTGCAAATTTGAAAGGTGGATACAACTGAAAAATGATGATTTCAAGAAGCTTCACTGAAAAGATTTAGAATTAGCTATTAAATATAGGGAAGGCCAAGATTTGTTTCCCCTCGCTGGGGAATGGGAAGCAGAAATCAGCTGATACGCACTCGCCTGGCAGCGGCAGCAAGCTTGCCATTCAGCACGGATGCATCCAGACACGCACATCACGGAGAGGGCCAACAAGGGACCCAGTTCCCCAGGAGGAGACTTCCCTATTTCTGCCGCTCAGAGCACAACCACCACCATGAATACTCACCCACTCTTCTGACCAGTTACATTCTGTTTAAATGCTCCTCTTACTTCAAACTTCACACGTTATCCTGCCAAATTCCTTTCCTGAACTGCTACGGGGGTCAGCAACTGAAGTTGGAGAGGGCTTGTACCACTGCAGAGGTAACTGAAGCAACTCACCTTTAGTTCTCATATTGCTACATAAATATAACACAAAGGTTTTCCAGCCAAGCAACTTCCAAGACAGCCATAAGAATCATCATTCTCAGCCCAAGGCAAGAGTTAATGTTTTTTTCTGAACTGCCATCCTACAAAAGCTGCTTACAGACAATTCTGTACGTGGCTGGTCTCTAACTCTAATGACTGTAAAGCACACACATTCCCACTGCATTGGCCAGACCTAAGACATGGATGAAAAGGTCACCCTCACGCTTGGAACTGAGAGAAGTTAAATAGTTAAAAGGAAGCTTTTCCATAACTGCCTGCATCAAGTATATGTACTACAAATATTTTGGTTTTAGCTTTTGCACTGTACAAAATCCTCAACTATCAGAAGAAAATGTTTCCCAAATTAATAGAGAGAAGTGTGTCACCATAGCACATCTTAAACAACTCCCCCTTATCCCCATCAGAAATAAGGTTTCCATAACTAATTAAAACACCCAGGCTCTTCCACCCGAGGCTGAAGGCCATGCTGTGGAAGTGATGTAAAGTGACTAGAGAACCGGATTTAGAGTCAAGACTTGTTCCATTTGCCCTCTGTCAGAAGCTTTCCTTCTGTGACCTTATATAAAGCATTTCACCTCTGTGTTGAAACTCCTCCATCTGTGAAACACAGCTAATATTTCCCAGGTGGTATACGGAGACACCACCACTTCATGCACTATTTACTGGAGACCATTCAGGTCTGTAAGCAAGAGCTGGATTGCACTGGTACCTCCACACCAAAGGTTTCCAACCCAAGGATGCTTAAACCCTAGATGAGATTCACAGAGCACCAGGACATACATGAAAGAGGAAAACAGAGTGTATTAAGAACAGCTTAATAAGACAACTTGCCATCCTGGAAAACTTTTTGGAGACGACAGCTCAGGCAGCATTTAAAAACCACAACCTTTAAGCTGTTCTGAAAAGTAAGAATTCATTTAAATACCACTCATGCAAGAATGTCTAAGAATTCCAATATTGCTAGCTAGCTCAAAGTCTGTCTAAAAGAAAGGAGTAAGGATACTCTTAAATTACACCAGGTGGATTTCACTGAATACTGAGGCACTCCAGCTCAGACTTCAAGCACCATTCCAATAATAGTCTTATAAAAACGCTGAACGGGTACAGTCAGCTAGAACTCTCAGTTAAAAATAAGTATTTTAAATTACTTCCAACATACATGCTTTACTGTGTTCCTTGCCAATCTGCGGGTTTCCAATTACTTGATTTTGGGGGTTTTTTTAAGCTATTTTTCTTTCACCCATCAGGTTAAAAAGCCACTCAGACAGAAAGATAAGCCGGTTAATTACAGCTAGAAAACTGCTGTACACAAACTGCCAGCAAATGTACAGTTAGAGGGAGCTTGTGGAAAAAAATCTGTCAGTTTGGCATCTTAGGCATTATATGCAACAAACAAATAATTCACCTTTTCAGACCCAATCAAGGTAACGTTGCTTTTATAGCCAAGATGTTATTTCGAGCAGCTTTACCAGCTCTCCTATATCAGGCTGCTCGTGCAGAGCAAGATGAGACATTTAATATGTTAGAACTAAAGCAAGCGATTAAACACAGAGCAACACAGGGTTACAACTTATAAAACAGGAATAGTGAAATATCAGAAGCTGACAGTGGTTTCTGACCTAGTTTTAACTGGAGAACAGTCAAAGAGCCGAAAAGACTGAGGCAAGGCTGAAGGTGCTGAAATTCCAGTACTGGAGCTTGAAGTGCTGGGGAACAGGATTAGCCCAAGAGCCCTCAGACATTCAAACTACCAACGAAGCTTCATAGAGAACAAGGAACTTAAGGTTCAAGAGCTTTAGTTCAATGTCAAGTGACATCCTGGGGAGGATGGACAAGAGGGTTTAAACAAGATGGCGATGAAGTAACAGAGGCGCCGCAGGACCTCCTCCCCGCCTTGCTGAATGGTGGCTACCGGGCAACGAGAAGCCAAGGAGGAGATAATCTCAGGTTCTGAAATACAGGAAGAAATCCTTTTAAAACAGCACGTGTGTGGTTTTTTGAAGATATTTTAGTTGCTTTTCTTCTCAGAATGTGCTGTCAAACACCTGTGCTCATTTGCATAACGAGAGAAAAATTAAAACCCCATTACACCAGTGAACGGCAAGTACTTGGGTACCGAGGGCTACCTAGAGATACAGGGGGGTTGGTGCAGGACAGAAGAGTGATCCCATCCCAGTAAGCTGGCCACATGTCTCCTCCTGCTCCTCTATTCTGCTGCTCCAGAGTCGAATATATTTCCACCTGGCAGCTACATGCTGGTTTTAAGCCTCATTAAGAAGCAGTATGTTGCTGGCCTGACATGTCAGATTTTTAAATGACCTTTGTACTGAGAACAGCGTTACCAAGCTGCTAAGAACAGAAAAAAAAAGTTGGTTTCCATGATTAGGAGAGGTAGGTTCTGGCTGTTTGCATTTATTTTAGTTCAAAAAAACCCACCTGTCAGTAAACCAAGCCATAAAAAAAGAGCAATTCTCTCTGAAGGGCAGCTGTGACGGCATCAGCACTGTTAGCCATTCTTAACGTTGTACTTATCACACAAGGTAAACAGGAGGGACTATCAGTTAATGAACAACAAAACCCTAGGGCTGAATTTTAAAGAGTGTTTTCTCCACTGCAATCTTTTAATGAAAATACAGCAATTCTAACTCACCGAATTTGCTTACGAAAGTCTAATTTATTTTAGGACGTATTAAGACACCAGGGCTGATTCACTCGCCTATGTGCTCATAAGATGGCTTAAACGAGCTGCTGAAACATCAGTATGATCCTTATCTTCCACACAGCTCTACTACGTTTCTTGCAAGAGAAAAATATAGAAAGGCAATTTAGAGATCAGATTGACTAACTCGTTCAACCATCCCAGAACAAATCTCACCAACATACACACTGCTGAGCCTAGGAAAACAAGCCTGGACCAGTTTTCTCCTTATGCCCAACTATATCCTATTGACACTTAAAGGGAAGCATAATTACTAGTCTGCCAAAGTTCTACTTAAGACAATCTTCAGACGTTCTTCACGGAGTCAAAGCCAGCCCTGCTGGAAGAGGCTACAATAACCCAAAGTCAGCAGAGCCTGGATCCTAGAGGAAACCCAGAGAAATCCCACCAATACCCCTTGAGCCAAATCAACCTCAAAAGCTAAAGCAAGATGCTCAGATACAGCTTCTTTTGGCTTTCAGGCAAACAGAGGTGCTCCAGTGTTGAATGGGACTCTGGGAACACAACCCAACAGAAACTCAGTATTCAACAGGGATGCCACCGAGATCACCGAAATTTCCCACCATCTCACTATCTTCACGGGGCAGTTAGTGATAAAGTAATCACAAACGCCAGGTTTTTTTCCCATCACCAAGGGATGCTGCCCACAAAAAAATCCAGCTGAAAGTATTGAACAAGACAACCCCACTAGATTTTCTACCGTGTTATAACGTCTGTGTGTTACATACCCTCCGCTAACACAGCGCTGCCAACAGCCTCCTCGCAAGCACCATCTTCCAGGGGTGCTTGCTTTCTCTGATAGAAAAGTGAAGGCAGCTGCCTGAAGAAGCCACTACCGAGTTAAAAGAGGTACTCCCTTTCCTTCGGCAAGAAGCACAGAACCCGCACTGTTTCAGCTACGTCTTTATTTGCACTGCTAGGCTGGCTGGTAACAAACCCGCTCCAAAAATAAAGCGACAAACAGTAAAAGAAAGAACATACTCTTCTAAACTGGCAAAAATCTACCTCAAAAAAAAAAAGTCAGATGTTTCTTTGCTCCCCGCAAGGACACCTGTGAAAGTTCAGGTTACAACAAATTCCAAAAATGAACATGAAAAATTTTCAGATAAGAACAGTAAAAACATACCACCTCTGCTGACTAAATAGAGATTGACCACAGAGCTGCAAAAAGACTCCCTGGGTCCAAGCCCAAAAGCCCCAAGAGATTTCATACATTAAGATAGAGAATCTCTCTTGCCTGACAGAGTGAGCCGAGGCAGTTAATCTAATTCATACATGCAAAAGAAGCGGTATGGCCACTGAGCTGGCACTTAATTGTCTGACCAGAATTTTTGGTCTAAATATAACAATCTGCCCAAGTTCTAGTTAGCTGAAACATTCTGTTTTCTTAACTGAGCCCATCTGAGGTTAGAATAAAAGTGTGTTTCTTCCTGCTGTCAGCATCCACAAATTTAGTCTTAATGACAAGTAAAAGGCCTTTATATTGAGTTAAATGGCCTTAATTGTATGAGAGCGCTAAAACTTGCAGCAAGGTGCAGGCAGCACCTACATGAGATACATCTCCAGTGCAAACGGCTGCAGAGATTCAGTAGGAAGGTCATGGAAACATGCCTGACAGTGTAATATCAAACCTTCTAAGTAATAAATCTATTTTTTTCCCTTCGTGTTAAGAAACCAGAAAAGAAAGTGTTCTAGATTTTAATGCAGTAATCACCACTGTACCATTTTAATGCATTAAGAACAAAGTCCTTAAACGATTCATAAGCAATTTCAGAATCACGCCTCTAGAAAAATGTTTGCAATTGGTTTTAATGACCACTACGTTCCACATCAACTAAAGTGCGTATTTCAAACAGATCTAAGATATCCCATTTATGTTCATAAAGGTTAAGTATGTTTTACTTTACCCTTTACCCATTACTACCTCCCCCTTCCCATTTCCACATTTCTAAAGATTAAACAAAAAGCCGCTTCCTTAGCAAAACTGCGTGTTTCAGGACTGTCCGTCAGCACGGGTCTGCTCCTAGACTCCAGGCTGGGAGAACTGGTTTATTACAATACACTTGCTTGGCTGCATCGTTCTGCTTTAGAAAACCACACTTCATTTCTGCAATAAAGACGAGGATTGGTAGCCATCCATTACATGTGTCAGACCATCTCTGAGGTGCATAGGACCCAGGAGCTTTCAGAAACTGCACAGTAGCCATCCTCACCTTTTCAACAGCATTAGGGAACGCGGACCCCACTAAGGCAGGAAGCATTTCAGATCTCACAGCAGGAAAAGCACACAGAAGTACCAGCAACTTCCCTACTAAAAAATCCTGAGCATGAAAAGCATGTAAGTACACACATAACTAAAGGTTCTTTTTATTATTCAATATCTATTGGGAGAGAAGGAAGCAGAGCTTGTGGACAGGACCACCACACTCCCATCAAAACACGGCTGCCCTGGCAAGCACGCAGAGGTGAAACAGCGAGCAAGGTCACTGTCACAGGTGTCACTGAAAGCACTTTTC
Organism: Fulmarus glacialis; assembly: GCF_000690835.1. NCBI lineage: Eukaryota > Metazoa > Chordata > Aves > Procellariiformes > Procellariidae > Fulmarus > Fulmarus glacialis. The sequence goes on from NW_009219917.1 coordinate 49,891, forward strand.
AAAAGAAATTGGTCAGCAGAGCTCCCACGCGCTTCTTAAGAGACTATTTATGGGAGCAGAAGTTGTTCTTAATTCTGCGAGCAGCAGAGGTCACGATTCGGGCTTCACCGGCCCTGACAGCTGAACACCCCTGGAAGTGTGAACAGGTGCCACCAGTATTTTCAAAAATCTATTTTAATGACATAGGAACTATCGTTTCAGAGCAAAGTCCTGCTTGGCCCAGTCTGTCGTCAGCAGCACCCGCATCAGACGCTGCTGAAGGAAATGAAGAAACCCCGTGACAGAAGGCTGCTCCACTCTCTGACCTGCGTCAACTTCTTCCCAGCTCCAGTCATTTTATAGCAGTTTCATTCTGAATCACGAGTTTACGCCTTCGTTTTGGGACAGCGTGCTAAAGCCCCACAAGTCAGGGAGTTAATGAGTTGTGCGACCTAATCAGGCCTGCCACACCACACCTCCGGCAAGTGTCAGACGCTCAGGGAACAACTTCAAAGGACCAGCAGACCTTACGCTCTCCCTGTGAGCAAGGGCTGCTCCCTTCTCCAGCCTCCCGGTGGAAAGGTGAGCCCAGCAAGAGCCGACTGACTTGCCTTATATGGCTTCCAAGGCACAATTTCCGCTTGCCCAAGCTCAGGCAGGGTGGAAAAATTTGCTTCCTTGCTACTCCGCCCATCCCGGGCTCTGAACAGCATCCACTGAATCCTGGATCTGAAAGGAATGGAAGAATTTACACTGAAGTTTGCATGGAGCTCAGCTCCCTGGAAGTGGTAAAGCCACAGCTTTGGCAACAAGCTGGCTCACCTCAACCACCAGGGGAGAAACGGGAGCCGAAGCGCCGATACGCAGGCAGAGATGCACAGAGAAGTTGTAACCACAGCTTTTATTCTTTGCATACCATACGACCAATTTTTCTTGCTATTCAGATGCACTTAAGCCTTTTAAATCTCATGGCAGCAAGCTTTACAAGTTAATTATGAGTTGGGAACATTATTTCCTTTCACCGATTTATCCATAATACACTTTCCTATATACCAGGAGTTTTGTTTTCAGAATCAAATGAGTACAGTCTCGGCTCAGATTTACACACAGTTTTCTGCACAAGTCAGTACTTCCCCTGGCAGTTCCTGTTAACGTTACTGAAGCCTGTCCTACCTTCTGGTCACAGTAAGGCTAATGTAATCTAGGTCCGTGTCATTCTCAACTTCTCTGAGCATCACGGAGAAACTCTAAGACTTACTGAACACAGAGCAACCCTCCTGCTCACTGAATGTAAATACAGTCACGTCCATAGCCCTGAATATCTGCAAGTGCAAGAAAGCCGCTGGCTAAAAATGAAGCACAGTAGATGCAGTCAATTAAAAGGCTGCTTCGCTCTCAACAAACACTCCTTTGTGGATTATCAAGTTTTTTTATTTCAAAAAATGCGTGTGTATTCACTTTTCCTAGCCTTGATTGCCTCTACCAAGATCATACCTTTTTTCACAGCAGATTTTTCTCAGTGTGAGAACCAGGGGGAGATTCATCTCCAGCCCTCAGTGGTTTGTCTTTGCTTTCATCTGCTAGTCACTAAATGGCAGAACCCGGCTCATCCACACACGGATTCTCTCAGAAGAGAGAAAAATGGTGGCAGAGGAGCTTAAAAAACTAAGTTCTGCCCATTCCCTTGTTCCCTTCTTTTTGGGGACTGGGAAAGACAGAAACACAGCCCGTTTGATTTTCTCATAGAAACCAGGAGCCAAAAACAACTGAAATCAGCGCCGGAGCTGGAAAGGTACAACAAAACTCACACAAACATAAAGTCTAGACACTGAAATGTGGAAATATGATTCAAATAACCACAACTGGCACATAATGTATTGATTGCAGCCCATCACAGAACAGGCCCTCAGTGGGTAAGAATATAGAAGAAAGATTAAATTAGCGTCTTCCACTTTGGTTTTAGAAAATATGGATCCTTTGGGCACAGCGATATGGATTGAGCTAGCATTTCTTCCGTCCTGCTGGGCTTTTGCTAGGCTTTTAAGTAACGCATCTGCTCTAGCTAAATAATGACAATTAGCTTAAGCTATCCCTGCAGCACTGATCCTGTATGAACAAAACTGCCACGGGTGTCAGGTGGCTGCTCTTATCAAAGGATGGCCTATCAGCTAAACTACACGAGTCTCAAAATATTTGAGCCAAGTAGTCAAGAGGATGTTTGTACTGATGTAATCTAAATACTACAAAGGTTTAAGCAACTAGCTATTTTTCGGAAGTTTCACAGCACTTGCTAAACCCCATCACATGCGGACGTGAACCTAAAGCAGAAAGTCTGCGTCTACCATTAAACCCAACGGCGTGATCTGGAATGGGGGCCGAAGCCGGCAGCACAACTCAACCCTTTGCTCGCAGTGCTATGCACAGGCTGTCCTTCAAGGCGCTGGATCCAGCCTTCTCCCCGCGATGGCCTGCTTTCCTGCAGAGCAGTATGCCCCAGGACCGTGCCCAGAGCCTCCCTGGATGGTTGCAGGTTCTGAACATAAGAAGAAAGAGTAACTGGTGGTGGCGGCTGGCCTGAAGAGACTCTGAAGAAAAGAAAAACATCTTGGTTTTCCATGAACGCCTTGGGCTAAAGTATTCTCTCCTGCATAACAAAAGCCAAGAAAAGCCCTGCTGCGCAGAGGGAGAGCAGAGGGTTAACAGCAATCAGACTGTACCAGATCAGGGAAGACTCAAGGTGGGTGGAGGTGGGCAGCTAAGTAAAGTCATGCTTACAAGCAGTGACCTCTGAGTTAAACAAATGCTCGTTTCTTTAAATTAAAAAAGGCACTAGTCCAATGTAAAGAAAGGGGAGACCAAGCGCATGGAGCAGTGTTTTCTCTAGACTGCCTTTTCACTGGAGCAATGCAAAAAGGATTGGATTTTGCAAGTCTGCTTTCCCACCGCAGCAGTGATACACACCATCACTCTGCAAACCAACTGCTGAGGGGTTTATCCTGCTCTTTATTATATAAATTCTTTGGGGGAAAAAGAAAAAAACCAACAAAAAAAAGAACCAGTCAAAAGGCAATACTAGGTTACCATGGTGTGCAAAAGTTGCCTTATGTACATGGGATGTTTCTAAGCAACACATGAGCTACTATAGAAAACTCTTCTTATCAGCAAATCCAAGCTCCTTTCCTGGATAATGCATCTAGGTCAAGCTAAGGCATGTTGAATGTAGAAGCCTAGTTTTGGTGATGTCTCCTCTGTATCCACCCTGTATAAAATATTAGCATAGTTCAGGTTATCAGGCTTTTTTTTTTTTTTTCATTAGCATTAAGTTCACTCCAGATAATGGTTCCTCCAGAAACAGCATTAACCCTAATTATTCAGAGGTAACTTGATCTCAACCTTCCTGACGTTACCACGCTGAGCTGATGACCACTGTTCCCTCCTCAACTTCTTCTCTCATTTCCCAAAACGCAAATAAAACCAGTATATTACACGACCGTGTTCACAAATCAGGGTATTCAGTAGAGGATCCCAGACATATGGTATCTCTTCAAAGTCTACCTAAACCCGTGCGGCCACTCCATCCATTCAAATGCATTCTCTTGTGCATTAGCAGCAAAACCACTAAGTCAGCCAAAATGTATTCTTCTCCCATGGATTAGCTGGCACAAATTAGTACAAGTGTGACGCATGCAGTCTGTCCCTTCCCATTTTTCAACATGCACAAACACCAGGGATTTGGAGACGCTTTACAAGTTACGCTTACAAGTCACAGGCAGAACTGAGTTTAAATTGTCTGAAACGTGCAAATTGTTTAGGAGATAACATGTTCATTTACTAACGAGACCTCAAATGCTTTTTCAAACAAAACTTCCCCTCCCTCGCCAGTAATAAAGGCTCTTCTGCTACCCCAACAGAGTCGGCACCATGCAAGTGAACTATTTCAACAGTCACCATCCCTCTGCCAAGCAGCACTATGACAAAAACTAACTAAACAGGACAGAGCACTTCAGACTGGTTCAGAAAAAAAACCTGCTGTTGGAGGATCACCCATAGACTCCACACTCTGCGAGTTGACTGCTCACGGCAAGCGCAGAAGCCACTCGAGGCAGGACCTGCTGCAGCACACGCTGGCCAGGTAAGAGGTCGCTGGGAGACAGACCGCTCTGAAGAGACTGTGCACACCATGTCTGATCAGATATGCTTCAGACAGAAGTAAAAAAAATCTGTAATAGCCTTCTTTTTCCCTTGGCTGCTGTTTAAGTGGAATAAGAAACCAACTACAGAATATGCTGAAAAGGAGCGAGGGTTTAGTCTTGCTGGGTAATGAATACAATCGCCAGGATCCAGCTGCTAGAGCCACTGATACGAGTGCCAAAACACTCCACTTACATATCTTAAAAAAAATAATCCAGCCTCATAAAAATAATCTAAGGGTTAATCTTCAAGCTTGCCTCCCCCAGTATTGCTAGAGAGCAAAAAGTTATTAATGCCCAAATTCAACTTCTCCAATTAATGGTGTCATATGATTTGCTGATAAAAAGCAGATCACGTTTGGGGAAAAAAAAAAAGCAAAAGCACCGTTGGTCACAAGGATTCTGTCACAAACTTTCTATTTTCCCTTGGCATGTCACCAATTAGACCTACTTCTTTAGTCTGCTACCACCAGTATAAAAAAAAAAGCATAATAGGTTTATAATTTGCCACCGAATCCCATAGCAACTGTACGTCACTTTAGATGTAAATTACAGACAATTCTTTCCCATGCAATTTGAAAACTATAGAGATGAATCTATAATTTGAGCAGATCCAAATGGTATATGGTTGAGAGAAAAAGCTACCCTAAATAATTGAAAGGAAACTGCCACAGGCCAAAACATTCCTCATGCACAATGTTAAATGTCTCTTTGTCCCCTTCCTTCAAATGGGAGGTGCCACATTCAGGTCAACATTAAGAACATTTAGCAGGAGTTTAGCAGTTCAGTGTGTTCTGCATATCCTGTCCCATTTTTGCTGATTGCGAAGAGATGTACGTGTACAATGAGCTTCCTCTCCAGCCAGCCTCCTCTGATTCATTTAGTCATGTCACCGACTCATGTTCCCGATGTCGTAATAGCTTCAATTTTGATGGACTACAGCATCAGTGAATTAATAGGACAGGAAAAAACAGGTTACAGGAAAGGAGGAATGATGCAAAAAGCTTTAAGATAATTCAATGAGTTTTGATTCGAAAGCCGGATTGTTCTTCTCCTCCTGACACCTGCAAGCAGCTTTCAGTTCCCAAGTCAGCATGAATACGCATTACCCTAAAGACCCTGTAATGACAGCAGGAGCCTTCATTTTGTATTTTATGCTTTAAACACAGCAAGATGAAGGCATCTATAACAACCTGCTCTAAAAGCAAAGCCTGAAAAAGTTCTTGCAATACACAGTGACTACAAGGGGTCGGTTTAACCCTAACCTTTGAGAAATAACTTGTCACAGTCGGTTTAAGAAGAGCACAGAAAGCACAGGGAAGATGACTTGGGAAGCCACATCTATCGGACCACAGTTCCAAAATTCAGTTCAGCTCATAGAGCACAGGGGCAATGTGCTTTGGTTATCTCAGCTTAGCCCCCAATAAATATTTGTGCATCTGCCAAAGTTCACCAGTGAATCAACTGGTGGCTTCAGTTCAAAATACTCAGTGTAGCAGGGGCAGAGAGGTACAACATGAGAGGTACAACACGCTCTTCAGCTGCTGCACCACGTGCTGACTGAAGCGGGGATGCCACAATCCTCTTTACATCCTCCGAAAATCTCGAGGCTACCATGCAAGCCAGGACTAGGGCTGGCAGCTGAGTAGAGCCTGGCCTCCATCAGCTATGGTTAGGTCAACACAAAAGCTACAAATAATAGAGAAAGGTGTGCAACTGCAGTCACGTCGTTTGTTATCAAAAGACGATCCATCATTCAGACTCACTAGTCCTGCTCCTCAAGCCACAAAGAGAGTTTTTATATAAATATGTGAAAGTCAGGAAATTCCCAGGTAAGGGTTCCAGGAACAGCTCTAACTCTGTTTACATGCCATCAACACCTACACCACAATAGCGTGAGGAGATTTACCTACTGCCGAGTGACATTTGGGTCTGCCATGCAGCATTTCAAATCGTGCATTAAGACTTCTACTTACCCAGAAACCCCCACGATGTTGCTAAAAAAATGGGTGTGAAAAGCAAGGGATGAATGCCATGGACAGAGACATACCTAGGTGTATTAGGCAAGGACAGGTACAACATCCCACCATCAAGTGTGAAAGACAGCGTCCAGCATAAAGAATGGAAGAGGAAAATAAGGCAAGGGCATGAGGAGTTCCCTTGTACCTCGACACGGGCATCAAGAAAGCTGGAGGCAGACCAGAAGAGATGGGGAAAAGTCATGCCCTGCTTTTTTTTGGGGGTGGGAAGGCCTAAACAGAGCCGTAACACACACCCAAAGGGAACGCAGAAAACTGCAAGCTGATATAGAATTAGACTCCTTGGAGAACGAAGAGTTGTTTTAGGCTAGCACACCAGACCAGCTCCATTTCATCAGTGGATAAATTGACTTGGGACACATTTTCCACTGCTCAGCCTTCAGCTGTGGAGCTCAGCAGTCAGCGCTCACGGTTTCACAACTGTGTGGAAGCAGTTTCAGGGGCAGCAAGTTTCACAAGGAGCAGACGGACGACATCTTAAAGCGTCCCCTATGCAGCCGGTGTTACTTTTAAGACTTGTATTTCTTTTAGGTGAGCGTACCCCCCTGCCACTGGAGAAAGAAATCCTTTTAAGGACCACAAGGAGCCAGCAGCCCTCTGATCTCGACCTCTTGGGTAGCAGCTCCACGTTCTCCATACATGATACAGCAACAGCTTGCTGAAACACAGAGTTGGGCATCAATGTGCGGACCCGCGGCCATTTTCTTCACCAGGACACAGACAATTTAGCAGATACCCAAGCGGGAGAGACTCAAGAAGACAAATATCGTTTCTCCATAGTCCTGCTGCCTGATGCACACATGGTACAGCTCCACACCAAGAACGCAACTGCTCTGGCACAAGGGACACTAAAAACAAATGGCAGCTCGCCCAGCTGGGTGATCATTTTTGGATTATGTAATCCCAATACATTATTATTAGACCAAGAACAAACTCAAGCAAGCAACTGAAGACATTACCCTGCCAGTTCTGGCAAAGAGACAGAGACTTGTCGCAGAAATCGCATCGACGTGCTATCCCGGTGCATAAAACAGGTCAGACTGCACACATGTTGGACTTCAGGTAACACAAACAACAGTATTGGATTCCAGGCCATTATACATATTACACAACGCTGTCGTCAGTTATACCACATTTAAAACCAAACCGAGCAGAAGAAGCCTTAGCAAATTTTTTCCATTTACCTACTGCAGACCAAAATTAAATCAGAGCCTAGACTGGACAAACACACGCTCCGAAGGTGTGTTATAAAATCGCTTCTTGGCATCGCCATAGCCGAGCATTTCAGAGGAAGCAGAGACGTTCAACAAGCTGGAGAAACTGTTTATAGAACAAATGCAGAATGAGCATATGTGTTTAATAGCCCACTAATTGTTGCGTTATTCACTATACAAACAAGTGAGCTCTTCTGCCCTTATCCTTTCCTGCCCATTTAATCACCAGTAGCCTTTGACTATTTCTCTTTTGGGTGGCGGTGAAGGAAGCAAAGTTCATTAGTGGCCGTTGGCCACCAAACAATCTAGAGACCAAACTTCATTTAGAAAATAAACACCACTATTCATGGGTGACACAGACTCAGAATAGCTTCCCAAAATATTTAACACAGCTGCCTGTAGTCTTCCTACTCTCCCTCCCCCAAAAGAAAAGGCTTTCCTAATATGTAGGAAAGCATTTCTTTGGATTTTTTTTTTCTTTTTTAAAGAAAAAGCTAATAACTCAGTCTATCCAAGGCACTTATTGCTACTGACTTCTCATAATGCTGATAAACACTCATTAAAATATAAGTTGATAAACCCTGGTACAGTCATTACCTTCGTCCTCATACAGAGATTGCCCAATTCAGTGATGTGATGTAACCAACACCCTAAATTAAAAATAGTGTTGTGACAACATATGGTTTATCCTACAGAAGCTGGCAGGCAGGACGCTCCTAATGACAAACGGGTTAGGTTCCCAGCTTCCCCCAGCTCCCTGGCAAGGTGAGGAGACAGATACGCTCTTCGCAGGATCAGAGGCAGAAAGAAAAAAAATAAAATTACAATAAAAAGGACAGCTTTTAATCCCTCTCCGGTCCATCCTAACGACAGACGCTGAGTATTGTCATTATTCTTTATTTACGTGACTCTGGATGCATTTCAAGGAAATATCTCGGAAAAGACAATCTGGAAATTTCAAAATACAGCCTCAGCCTGAACCCACCCCCCCCGGGGAGCAGAGCACGGGGCCGGGGGAGGACACACAACCGGGTGCCCCGGGGGGAGGGTGGCAGCGGGGAAGGGACCCCCCCATCACCCCCAATGCGGGATGCCAGCACCGGGGGTGGACCCACC
>NW_009219918.1:0-16126 GCF_000690835.1 Fulmarus glacialis
ATAAATATATGTTATATAAATATATACATAAAAACCTCAAAAACTCACACCCTTCCATCTCTCAGTTGAAGTTAGAGGAGGTAGAAACCACACCCTAGCAGTCTTGAAAAGTCTCAGAATAATTGCTCAAGGAACAACATCCAGCTACTACAGAGAATTCTGATACCTGATGCAAAAGCTGAAAATAATGTATTTTTTAAAGTGTATAAATGTGCATATAAAATAATAAAAATAATTTAACTAGAATTAAACTTCTATCCATGTTTTTCTTTATGTGTAAAGTCAGCCCTTCCTGGCCATAGCCTCAAATTCATACTTGGAGACCACCCTCTCTCTCTCTCTCCACGTAATTCACATGAATCATGAAGCACTAATTTCACATAAATTAATACAGAAAGAATACAGTCACATAGTCCCAGGTTTGTGTGCAACATTGGTTCCCTTTTCTGTACCCCCACGCCCCTGTATCAACCTTGACAAACGTCTTGTCATATTGAGAAGATGGTAGCTCTCCAACCTGAAAGACTGCCACATGCCCCCTGTGACTCTGTTGTAACGAGGAATGTCATTGCACTGCAGCACAGTTCAGATTCACAACAGCAAGGAACAGATTTGCCTTAAAATTCTACTAGCACAGGCTTTGTATAGGCATCTGAGTGCAAATCACAGCACTCAGCTTTGGCTGAAATATCCAGCATGCTTAGAAATTACAAGTAACAAAAATACCTAAATGATAAAGACAAAAGAGTGGGAAAAATAACGTGAATGAAGATAAGAGCCATACAGGAGAGAAAGGGTAAAATAAAATCTTTCTCGGCTGCATTGCCATGATAATGTTCTATCTTTTGATTAAACAAGACCTTTCTCCACTGCATTTCCCTAGTATTATTCTATGTTCAGTTTAAAGACAATTTCTACAGACCTGAATAGTCATATAAATGATCTGCTGCTAATCATTTATTGCTTAGCAATAACAATTCTATATGACTTGTTAGAAATTCAATGGCATCTAATAATGGGATTCTATTCTGTACACTTCTCGCTGGTTGTTTATTCATTGTATGTGTTAAGTTTCTTCTTTTTTTTCCCTTTTTCCATGAAACCTAAGTGTATTTTTATTCCATTCAGCCAAGTGATTCGAACAATCACAATCAGGCCAGAATGCTCTTAGTATGAAGACTTTCAAAAGTGGTTTAACCAATTGCTGCAATGCAGTGCGGATGAAATTGCATGCGAATTAGGTTTTATGAGGCCATAATAGCATTTAGAAACTTCTATGCATTCATCAAGAACTATATGAGCAAATCATAAATGAACTATATAGTTAATTTATGAACTCCTGTTCCTAATCCCCAGGAGGAGAGCACCTCCCTCATGTGACCATTTGCACGCTGCCTATATCATGTTCCATGGATCCACACTTGTTAAAAATCTTTTTCCTTTCTTCTTCTGAAGTGATACCAAGCTGGCTTGCTTTGAAAAGTTATGTGCAAAAGAAACCATTCTCACTCCCGCTGTGATTTGGATACAATTAGAGCTCACACAAAAAAGAATTACTGTATTGTATAGATAATTACTTACCACTTACAAAGTTACTTACTTCCCACTGAAGAATGCTGTTCTGTCAAAAATGAATGTCAAAAATTACATTTCCGGAAACATTGATTTTAATTAAAACGCATCAGATCCAGGATGGAATCTGGAGCGGGACAAAGTAACTCTGCAGCTAGGTAATTCAGTGAAAATGGATGGCAAGTAGGTTCTAGTCCCTGTTGTACTTGATTTGAAGCACAGGCTGAAAAACACAGGTCTCTCAAATCCCAGGGAGATGACCAAATCATGGCATTGTTCACTATTCTTATCATTCAGAATACTCACTCTCCTAGGATAATCAGCTTCTCTCCATTTATATGTCTTGGCTTCATTTAATGCTAATTTTTTTTTTTTTTTCATTTTCTATGAAATGGAATTACTGTGGTTTTCTGGTCTGTGCTGGATACATTTTTTTAAACTTGGCTTCTAAATAGTTCATGACATCAGCAATTTGTGAAGAGTAAGAGCCAATATTCAGCTGTTGTAAATCAATGATGCTGCAACAGTTTCACTGGAGGTCCATTGATTCATAGCAGTTGATCTTCTGACAAATATATCTCAGTCAGAGAATAGACAAGACAATGTAGGACCTTAACACAGCAAGAAGCAATAAAGTCGCATCATGACAAAGCCTACTAAAAAAACGTATCTTGGGAAATGGCTGGGCAAACACTATAAATCTCCTCTGCTTATTAAATAGAATGAGACAGCCATATCTAGGACTGGAAGGTCATGCAATATTTATTCCTTCCTTTAATAAACATTGATTATAGGCTTGGTGGCACATCCTCTGTTCAATATCAGATAATATGTGAATGCAGATTTCACCTTTATATATGCTTCAGTATTCTTTAGACCCCCACCATCATGGAAAACTGAATGTGTGCTACTGAATGGGGCTGGCTAAACTCTTTCTGCATTTAAAACTAAGCTGGCAATACTTAATATGAAACAGACACAAAATCAAAGAAAGAAAGAAATTCTCCAGTGGGAACCTAATACCTTGGTCCTACACAAGACAGTCCAGAAAGCTTCTTTAAAGAGCCAGCTTGGTATTCTTGTTGGCTAATATGCTGGTAATTTCTACATCTGTAACTACAGCAACCTTTCCTGATGCATATGGGGAACAGTGCTAGAAAGCTGAATTACATGGGTTGCTACGACTAAGCAGTGAGTTGTGCAGAGTCAGATCCTGTCTTGCCATTTTAATTTACACTCATTTTTCTTGCATGTGCAGGGAGGCAAAGGGATGGCAAGAGGGGAGAGGCTTTTACTCATCTCATTATTGTCTAGGTTTTTACAAAAATTTATCAGAACCAGTACTTGTTCTGGGGATTAAAATTACACTATAAATCCCCAACTCTTCTTGTCCTCCAACAAGAGAAGCACTACATTTAGTTTTATTTCAGTCTTCTGGTACGTCCTCTGTCATTCATGAATCTTCAAGATAACTCAAATAGCTTTGGTCAGTTGTTCAACAGAGACGGAAGTGGTCATCAATCTTAAAATATCAGATATATCTAAGTACTGTTTGGCCTGGTATACTCCCCTAGAGGCTGGGATTGTCTTCATTTGTCATAAGTATTAATTCTGAAAGATTGCCACTGAGCTTTAAGTGAAGACTCATACAAAAGAAACACCTTTTAACGTATTTATCCTCAGAGTCAGTAGTGGACAAACTTTTTTTGTTCTTTGTCTTATCACTAATATATTTTTCGAGTGATTTCCAGTTACTTTTGACGTCCCTTACTAACTGCATCTCATTTTGTTCACTGAACCTTCTGTTTTTTCTCTGCCTACCCACATTGCACTTTGAGACCTGTCCCAGCTACCTGATCAGCACTCCAACTTCTGTATTCTTCTTCTTTGTGCTAAAGGTCAATGAAGAACTTATGATTTAGCTAAGTTGGTCTCTTTCAACACTTGTCTTTCCACTGTACCCTTAATATTATTTCATCAAAGAGTTTTGAGCTATCTTCACCTCTTTTTTCCTTCAGATCCGACTCTCACAAAACATCCTATAAACTCTGAAAGACTATTGAAATCTACCTTCTCAAACACCATTGTTTCGATTTTCCTGTTTCTCCTTTGCCCCTTCCTAGAGGATGAGAAATACTGTCATTTCATGATCAAATCCATAAATTTGAGATATGTGTTAATTTCCAGTTATCAAAAGATAACTGCTGAAAAAAATACTTTTACCCATTTTGGTTTTGAAACATACCTAGTACTAATGAACTCCTTACCTCTCACTCTCAGAGTACACCTACACTGAGAAATTCCTTGCATGTTGCTTGTCAGCTAGCATTCATATTCAGCCTCTAAGAGCTCTTTGAAACTTGTATTAACTGTTGCAGCCAATCCCTGTATCTATACTGTACAAGAGGAAAGCAGACTCCCAAAGACAAAGACATGACCAATTTAACTTGCTTCCTTCCACTTCCACTGTTACAGACTTTGCGACAAAAGGGTGAAGATTCACAGTCTGCTCCTTGGTTTTCCATGCACGTGTAGGCACACTGAACTTTTGAAAAATGGTGTGATCTTAAGCAGCCACGGACTTGTGTCATCAGTATGAGAGGGATGGAGCAAAAGCAAACAATTAAGCTCTCTCAGGTACTTGAGTATTCTCAGACATGGGATAAATCCACAGCTCTAAGAATATGAAATATTCATGTAGATACAATTACAAGAGATTCCATTATTTATCATGTCCAGTCATTCATATCCTGTTACAGAAAAAAATCTGATATTTTTACTATCTAGTCCAGGCACTATCACAAATTAAAGCAAAATGCCTGTGTGGATGGGAGAGCAACAAATCTTCTGTTAGCCGAACTTCAAACTTGCCCTGGCATCATCTGTTGACTCCAGCCTAGTACAGTGGCCTTGACCCAGTAACAACTGACTTGGGTAACTAAAAATTATGCTTCAGAATATTGTTTAACTAAAAGGTTATTGGTTCCTGGAGCAGAACCTAAAATGCTCAGTGAGACAACTATCCTCCATACAGAGCTTGCAAAGAAAGCGGTCTGCAGCAACCAGAAAGTGGAGAAAGCCATCTGAAGTCAGCATTGTGTTGTTTTGAGCATATAAACAATGCAATACAAAAAGACAGGGATGCCTTTTAAATTTTCTCCTTCTCAGAGGTAGCAGACAGATGTCTTCTGTAGCTTGGCATCTAGGGTCCTTACCCCGCTCCTATGTATGGACTTCATCTCAAAGCCATGAAGCAATTTCATATTTTGAAGCACAGTAGGAGGGGGAAATGTCAATGGCAGAGGTTGTACAAATTTGTATGTGCAGAAGTTGTATATAGTCTGGATGTGGCAGTGTCCTGGCTTCGGCTGGGATAGAGTTAATTTTAAAGTTAAACCATGACAGGCAGTAATACCCAATCTTCTTAAACTTTTACTAGCAAATGATTCCAGATACATTAAGCTAAGGATGGAGAGCACAGTCAAGCATTATGTTTTGTAGCCTGTACTGGGGACAAAGGAAAATACTATTCATTGACAGAAAATAACTATGCAAGACTAAAAGAAGATAATTTACTGCTTTTCTGGGAGAAAAAGATGAGCCCTAGCTGGCTTCATCATCCTTGGGCTCGCAAGCAAAATCTAACTGATCTATGAAGATCTTCCTCCGATTTCTCTCCCACTTGGTACATTTCACTGTGTTAGGTAATGATATCAAACTATTTGTTATTTTCCCTCTAATTAGCCTGCTTTTAATAAAGTTAACTAGCAAGTCAAAGAACCAAGAAAAAGGTGAAAAAAACATGACATTCGACTTCAGAAAAGGTTCAGGGGTAACACCAGAGCTGTTAAAAAAGTAAGGGGAAAATGAGAGCTCTACAGCAAAGAGCTGGGGGAAAATGCACTAAGGCCATGTGAGCACAGATCATTTAGAGACATAGAGATATTTTCCTGTGGCTCATGACCCCCATTTCAGAGGTGCTCAAATCTTTCCAAGGATGTCTGCAACATCTACAGCTTTTAGTGACTTTATGAGGAATGCATATGAGTGGATATGCCTTGCAGTGTAAGGTCTTACAGGTAACTAGTTGACTAGAGCATATGCTTAAGTTTGTTCTTTCAATGACATAATGAAACACCCTACCAATTTCCTACCTTGTTATTGAGCAGTATATTAGACAAAATGCATAATGCATGATACTATTTACACTGTATCTATCTTCCCAAGGAATTATTACTGTTAGGAGAATGTTTTTCAGCTTCTTCTGTCTATAGGTCTGTCTTTTGAATATTGAATGTTTGTTTTTCTTGTACAATTCTGTACTTGGAGGAAAACATCCTAAATCCATCTTAACAGTAAGTGTCCTCAGGGGTATGGAAGAACAGACACAACTAAAAGCCCAGAAAACTTTTACAATAGCAAACAATGATGAACTGCAATATCATCTCTAACATCAGTATGCAACAAGGTTATTAATGTCCTACACTTCTTCTGGTATTGTAGTTTTCTGTCTAAGGCATAAAGCAGAGCCAACACCTCTTTTTCACTATTTTCGACACTGTGTAAACCACTTCAGAGACCAGGTAGTCACACTGCAAAAATCTTACTCCCTTTTGGAATATGTTATTCATACTTAAGGTTTGTGTGCAGCCTCTCATAAAGCATGTTGGAACCTTATCAACATTTAAAACACCTCCAAATTTAAGAATGCCTACAGAGGTAGGGTTTTAGATTAGATCTATTTGTAATTTTCAACAGTATGATAAACCAAATCAGGCAAAAATGTTCAAGAACCTGAAGATTCAGAAGCCTTGGATCCATCTTCTCTTAACCATCAGCATCAAAGCTCCAACATGCCTACATCACTGTGGTAAATGGCTTGTAGGCCCCTAATTCACTGGGGCATTCTTAAAAATAACTTACTCTAGCCACATAGCTGCAGGCCTCAACAGGGCAAAATATTAATAGCAATAAAGTCTGGTTGAGGATTTTTCCTTTCGTTTTGAACAAAATATGTAATACTGAACACTACAAAGTTTGTAAAATAGCAACCTGCTTGCAAGGCTCTCATTTCTAAAAACCTTTCCAGTGCATTTTAATGTGAAATATCTTGTACTTTCTGTATAAATTAAAATCCATTTTGGCATTGAAAAACTTCCATACAAATGTTCTGCTTAAGATGAAAAAAGAAAAGGATGAGGAGAGAATCAGCCCCATGAGTACTCTCATGGACTGGAAAGAAAACATGGTGCCAAGGAAACCTCAGTTACCACCTTCCTGCACACCCACATGTATGCACACACTGTTGCTTAGCCTTAACAAAAATTTCTATTTTCCAGTATTCTGAAGGAGCAGGATTTGGCCCTCAATCAAAGTGTGGTCAAATCTTATATGCAAATTTTGTTAGAAAGATTAAAAAAAAAAAAAGCTAGCATAAAATGGTACATAGTTCAGCTACTCCACAGAGCGGTTTGAAAGAATCTGTAATACCGTAGCTGCTGCTATTCTGCCAAGACAGGTAGTACAGAAGGCATCAGCCACCTTGCTTAGCCTTAACTCTGCTGAGGAACACCACGTAGACTGTTGCCAGTCTCTTTTCTCCTGTCTCGGTGGAACGCTGCTCCTCATGCTTCTAAAATCAGGGAAATGCTATCTGCTTCTCTCCTCAGGTGCAAATCTTGGCTCTCTGCACTCAGGCATTGTTTCCTTTATCAAAGAGGCTCTTGGATATGACCCACAATTATTGGCATATTGTCCCACTACCGCTAACTGATACATCACAGGGATTAAAAAAGCTACCGAACTGCTGAAATAGGTGAGTCTGGCCAAACACACACATGTCTGAAAAACAATTTAGTTCAGCCAAAAGTGAAGGTCTTTTAATTCAGAAATACTATATTTACAGAGCATATAATTAGCAAATATGCTCTCACTAAATCTGTAGTTCAGTTGTTTCACACTTACACACTCCTTGTGAGCTTCAGAGTCCTCACCTAGGACAAAACACAGCTGGGATACATATGATGAACCACTTTTTCTCTCCATGGAGAGAGGCCATCAAGGGAGTTCAAAAAATGACATATTCCACAGAGGAAAGTAGAAGTATAACTCACCCAAACTATAGCATTGCTGAAGTATTGTAGTATGTTTGATCCGTGCTTGGGGGCTTGGGCTGAACCACTGTTCACTGTTGAATAAGAGTGACGAAGCAGGCGTATCATAATCAAGGAAAGCAATAGAAAAACAATGAAAATCAAGGTAAAACTTAAATGATTAATTTGTACCAAAAAATATTAATTTTCTATTTCTAGCAAGATAACATGATTCTAACGAAACATGATCATTTGAATTTCTGTTAGTCTTATGAAAGGTTCTTTGCTTTTTGTTTCGGTTAGTAATGAAAATATAAAGAGGTGAATATTCACCAGATAAATGAATATTCAGGATTATTCTCTCTCACAAATACAAAAAATAAATACATGAAAACCTACATCTCAATTTAATTGTGCAATTCCAGTAATTATCTTAATTGCATTATTTTAAAATGAAAGGAATGGCTTTAAATAAATTCAAGATAGTGATTCAAGCTCATGAGAGGGATGAGTTTTTAAGACAAAACCAACAAACTAACCTGAATTCATCCCTCTGTTATGTTAAAATACGCCTGAAGTATTAGATATTGATTAATCTGAAGTGTGGACCTTATGTTCAGTAGTGTCCTAGGATTTGGTGGCTGATTCCACTTCAAAATGTTTTGATCAATCAGTTTATCACCATATTATTTATGACTGGAGACAATAGCATGTTTTCTGATATACTAGTAACCAGCTTGAAATCTTTGCCCCTCACCAAGCCTGAAGAGATTTAACACAATTTTACTGGATGCAAATACGGATTTGAGAGTATGTTGTTCATGACCTGAACTTTTCTACGAGGAGAATGTCACAGAATGCCAACCCGTCTATTGCAATCAGTGGTATGTTCAACAAGAACATCATCAGATCCAACACTACACGGACACTAATGAATATTTCAGGTATGGATTATCCTAATCAAGTAGCCAACAACCACTTAGCAGAGCCTACATATATCCAAACAGTAGATGCTCTATTATATTGCCAGAACAAGAGGACAATGTGTACAGCTCTTATAAAGTTGACAGTTATAATGTTATCTGTTTTGCTGTCCTCTCACTGGCATTATCTCCCAAAGAAAGTGCTTGTACGACTGGGTCCCCACACGGGTCACACTGGAAACCCCAGCATCCTTGTGAACAGCTATGCGTGGGGCACATCAATGAATCCCAAAAAGTATTGAACGTATGTCACCACGCAGGCAACCACCCCCGTCAGTCAGGTGAAGACGCGGGTGGTATGGCTAGGCTACAGGACACCCAGTCTGCTTCTCTTAAACACAAATCACAGCTAACGCTCTTAGCTCAGTCCACCTTCAGCAGCCTGCTCCCCACAGCGCTTACCCTTTCCCTGGAGCTACCTCTCCAGCCTCACCATTCCTTCACCCTCATACTCTGCTTAAGCTTTGAGCTGGAACTTCTCACCTGCCCTGACCAGGCCCTGCCAGCCCACACTTTCCTGGGCCTCCTCCCTGAACCAGGTTCTACCGAAAGCATAATCCACTGACTCAACGACAGAGCTATTTCATTGACTGCATACAAATGGCAGGCATCCTCTTTCAGCCTGGATGTCTTATTTCAGACTATGATGAAGTAAAGGGAGGAGGGAAATCATAAGAAAACAAAAAGAAGCAGTGTGCATTTCCATAATAATACTTTGAGTAGAAATACTTAAAGGAAAAGGCAACCACTGTAGTTCCTCTCCATTTTACACACTTGCACACTTCACAGTACCTTTTCACTACTGCACCAGGGCCTCGGTAGACTGTAAATAAACAAGCCACCATGTTACACCAGTGAAGTCATCAATAACCCTGCTCTTTCATTTCAAGAGAAAATTTGAGCCAGAGAACTCAGACCCATCCCATTCCAAGTTTTATTCCTGTTTCCACCAGTAAATGCTAATTAGGTAGTCCTGCAAGGAGCAGGGAGTTGAACTTGATGATCTTTATGGGTCCCTTCCAACTTGAGATATTCTATGATTCTAGGGAAGTACCGCCAGGACCTTGGGCTAGCCCTTACCCCGCGGAATCTTTTGATAAAGCTTATTTATTTGGCTTTAGAGCATGCTAAATAAAATACAGCATTGGTAAGGTGTTAAATAACATATATATTTGTATTATCAAACAGTGAACCTAAGACATCGTTACCGTACAGAACAATCCCCCTAATTAGTCTTTGTTAATTTTAAGAAGCCAACCTGAAAACATACTTATTTAAATGCCTCATAAAGCTGTCTATCATGCCACACAGCACTGTGTAGAACAGCTGATTTTAAGTAATTCCAGGCTCTACTCTGAATACAGTAAATCTTTTTTATTTAGAAAAAACTAATTTAGAGACAGACAGCTAGAAACAATAAAAAGTGAGCAGTATATATCAAGGTTTGTCTGCTTCCAAAGAATTATTCCCCTTAGATTTAGTTGTTCTGTCTGGGTGATAATTCTTTTCTGTCATGTGTGTTCTTAGTTCCCAGTGCTTTCAAAATACATTTATACCAAATAATTCAGTAAAATATCTTAATTTAGAAGTCTTCCTTCTGCTTTTTTGAGCGAAGGCTCACTCACTAAGGGGCAGCTGAGAGATATTTATAGTAGAGCTCTGAGTTAATGTCTCTTTTTCCTCAGCCTTTGAATAAGTTGAACAGGTTGACTCAGTTTGACCTCCTGGAGGCTGTAATTCAGTTATGGTGGTCACAGAGGTAGGTGTTTCTAAGCGTGGAAATACCAGGCCACAAAAAGTCAACTGTTAGACTACGGAGCCTCCTGGCTAATGCTTTTTTCCTGCCACATGGCAGGTAACCCTCCCCCAGTACCTCCAAGAGATATTGCTGAGCAATCAGTAAAGGAGCAGCCTTGTCAAAAGTGGGGAATATTGACTTCATCCAGTGGGCAATACCCGAGGACCTCCAAGTATCTTCTTTACAACACTCTTATACCAAATTCCTTCCATCAGCTCACTGCAACGCAGAGTTGTTGTCCAAAGACCACCATTATTTTTTCATTCCATTCTAGCCATTCAAAACAGCTATGTAGTATCTACACCTTCCATGGACGTTTCTGGCATTTCCATTTAAATGGGAATTGTCAGAATAACGATTCCTATTTTGCACCCAGGTTAATTCAATTTCCTTCCATATTACGAAGTATAATTTAACAGTAGAAGTGAAATAACAAGACTCCAGCTGTCCTATCCACTTATGTATCAAACAGAAAGCCCCTCTCTCTTCTGCAGGGCACTAAAAAGCCCTTATTGGCTGTCCAGTCTGCCCAGTGTCAAATTACTTTGCTATTCTTAAATTCCGATTCTAGTTTTAGCATAGATTAAAACATGCAAATGTTTGGAAGACATGGGCTAATACATCGTACTTGTCGTTTATAGAACATCCTTTTTGGGATTTTAAATTGTTTGACAGATGTTGATTAGTCAGACATTCCGCTTTCACAGGAGGGGACTGTGGAGCAAACACTATCTCCTGTTATTGCCACTTAGTGGAAAAGAGACTTTTCGTCTGGGTCCAGGCAGCAAGGTGGCAAGCACATGCAAAAAGTACAAAGTATTTTGAAAGGTACAATGTATTTCCTTTCTGTACTAGGCTCTTTTTATAATAAATTAATTAATATATACATTGAAGTGTGCTGGACTGGTTTCTCCTACATAGAAAAAAATACTAATTATGGAATAAAATACTAATTATGGAATAAAATACAATTATTTAAAACAATACATAAACCCATCAATGTAAAACAGATTCCAGTACTTGTGAATATGTATTTTAGTTTCATTGACGAGTGCTATCACAGCTGCTTTCCCAAAAAAAAAAAATCTGATGAAGCAGGTACTTCAAGTCTGAATGGCAGGCAACACAAGGTCTGTTAAAAACCTCTCCTCTGAAGAAGGGCAAGGACTCTCCTGAGGTGCATGACATGTATCTAAGGTACCAACAAGAAAGAGAAGCTGAATGAAATTTTGAATTTTAGACATAAAAATGTGACAAAATCTGGGAGATCACAGCCCTAAGGTCTCAAAACAGCAAACAAGAAGTTCAGAAAACAAGTGGTCTTTATGAGTGTCACGACAGAACATTTAGGGACATATTTCAAGGTGTGTCATCCCTCTCTGGCTAACAAACCACATGTTCAGGGGCTTAAGCATCTGCTTAAATACCTCACAGGAGTAGGGATTAGAAGCACACTGCTCGGAATAAATTCACGTGCTTTAGGCACAGCTAGCACAAACTGTCATCTTCTCCTTCCTTCTACATTGACACATAACACTTATTCTTTATTTACTATTTGTTTTCATCCATTTTTAGTTGAAATGTACATGGCAAAGTAACATAGGTATGTCACAGACAATAAAGGAAAGGGAAGATGAGGCCTAAATGCCAAACCATTTCACAAAGCAGGCATTAAACACACTTCCCTCTCTTCATAAGAGACTAGTTACCGTACTTTTATTTTGTGCTTGTCAACATAGGCCTTTATCTTCCTACCTTTTCAAACCCTACCATACCTCTCAAAGTACTGCTGAAATCACAGAGAATTTACTGGGAACAAACTCTTTACATATCTTTGTCATTTTTTTCTAGTACTTTGATATCCTTTTCCAGTTTTCAACTTGCACGAAAGCCTCTATCCTGTGGTCAGTTTGGAAAATATATAGCCAATTTCCACAGAAATTCAATTTGGTCTTTCAGAGGGAAAAAAAAAACAAACAAAAACCGTACAAAAAAGCAAGTGATTTGGGATTGTGACAGTGACTCTGGACTTTTCTCTGCTCCACTTCGCCATATCTTCTTGAAACGACATGGAACCAAATTTGAAGACATCATAAAAGTTTTCCAGTTGATCTGTAGGGAGCTTACATCCCAACTGCCTGAATTTCATGGGATACAGGTTGAAATCTGATTTTCTAAACAATCCGACCTTACTCCCAGGAAATGGGATTTTTCCTCTCATTTTCCTTCTTCACACAACTGCAGGATAATGTGTAATTCTAAGACAATGAGTGAATTTACATTAGTGCACATAGTTAATACCAGGAGTACACTTTTGAAATGGACTTCCTGATCATTCCCACCCGTTGCTCTTTGGTTTCCATTGCAGAGCAGTCTGTGAGCGTCCAATCACGTCAGCACCAGCTCTGCTGATCTGCTTCTACTGGATCCTTCTTTAGGTCTGATGTATTAGTCTGGTATCTCTTCAGGACTAATATATTAGTTTGAGGCACTGCTCTGTGAAAGGAGGTCGGCACTCTTCAGGCAGAGGACCCAGATTCCTTATAATTCCAGGCAATACTGCTGTTCACTTGCCCAGGACTAAATTTCTCCCTCAGTTTCTGAGCTGACTCCAAGCAGAGTTCATCCTCCTGTCAAGTGGGATGCAAATTCAGAGAAAAGAGACTAGAGTGAAAGCATTTAGGTCATTTGATAGAAACTACTGAATTAAAAATCAGAATGTTTGAAAAAACAAAATACCAAAAATTTAATGTCTGAATCAACACCCACAGAAATAGCAGCAGAACAACGTGCTGTCTTAAAATATACTGAGGACTCTGTTTTACATCTACAATCCATGCAGTTGGTCCAAATAATATATTCACTAATTTGTCCATTAGTTCCAGAAAACTATACCATTCCCTTCCCTGTTATCCTCTGCCAATTATTCCTACTTCATTGTAATCCTCCAGACTGCCACTCCATCAGTTTCACAGAAAAAAACATTAATCTGCCCCAAAATAGCAAAGAATGTTACCCTTAAGTATCAGGGTCTAGAGGAAAGAAAACAACTCTGCATAGTGATAATCAGAAAAGGATATAATACTTAGAAACAAAAGAATGTATTTCTTATTACTCTCCTGGACATGAGGCCCCTTAGTCCCACAGGATAGCCACCTGGCTTTATCCTTCATGGTCTAAAATCCCAATATACTTATACCTGGCTGTATACTGCTCCATATTTAATACTCAGCCTAAACGTCTTAGAATCCAAAGCCATGCAATAACGCTGAGTAACATCCGTATGTTTTATTTTGGGCTAAAAAGAAAAGGCATCATAAGCTGCTATGCTGTCCACATGACAACCATGCTATTGTAAACCACATGGGATATTGCCAAGAAAAATATATACTGTAGAGACAAAAGTCACATGCACAGGGATAGAAATGAAGTATTGCACAGCACTTGCATGCTTACCGCTGTAGGAAAGAGCAGCGCATTTCCAAGCTTGTTGCCACTCTGACACACACAAGCTCTGCTCCATCTCGCAGCAGAGAGAGATTGAGATGTTAGCACAGTGCCCTGTTGTACTCTTAACTGTTGGCACCGGCCACCTCTGTTGCACAACAGACATAAGAAAATATCTCCATCCCTCTGTTCTCACGCTGCCTTCTTGCTCCAAACCCAACTCCAAGCTTTGTGCTGGAAGAGCACAAAATGTATGCTCAGCCATACATTCTCTTTTGCCGCCTCAGCCACACAGGAGAAAACCTTTGGCAGATAAATAGAGAAAGCAGTTGAGGATAGAGATATCTTTATCATCATGGGGAAAAGGTTAGAGAAACTCAAATCTTTTAACAGACGCTTGCCAGAAAACCAATTTTAAAAAGCCTGCAGCCTCTAAACTATGGTATCATCCAGCTTCTACCTTAGGGATGCATCTATATTAGCATTTACTGCATTGCAGGGTTCATTTTAGGTTTAAATTTGTTTTGCATCTGTACTTGGAGTCTCGCAGTATCGCTCAAGCTCTGGTGCAGTCGAAGCACTGTCCTTCCTGGTGAACTAAGGTTGACGTCATGCATTAGAGCAGCATCTGCCTCACCCCACCTGAGATGGTGGCACAAGGCCCTCCTGTGGTTAGCACTCTACACATCCATGGTGCACGCCTAGGCCCAGTAACTGATGAAAACACTGGTCCTGGAACCTAACAGGTCACTGCAAATCAAACCCTGGTTCTTTCCTCTTTGTGCCACATCAGTCAGGAATAGGCAGCCTAAGCTTCCGCAGGCAACTCGCCTCAGAGTCCTGCTATCATATTGCTCAAGCTGAACAGGCTTTCTGGTCTTTTATCTCTGCCCAAAACAATTCTAAAATGCCATTAATTAACATATATTTACTGAGGACTGGAACTTGCACACAACTTCAAACTTTCACCAAAGAAAACATCAGTAAGTCAGAAAACAATCTCCCAGGACTGTACATACTAGTATTAAGGAATTCAGTGACAAAAATCCAGTGTTCAAAAGTCTATAACCAAAGTTATAGATGGTGCAGTAGTGCTGACTTTAACAACTTGACATCACGCTGTAGCCTCGCTAACCTTCTTCATACACTACGATGGCTAAATAGGAAAAACAAAGAGGCATTTGCAGTCAGCGTAGAGATCATGTAGGTAGAATGAGGCAGAAAACTTCATGCTGTCCTTGCACTGTTGAATTCCTCACCCTCTCGGTGCACACACAGTGATTCGACCAATTCAGAGTAACATTCATGTTACTCATGAACACAAGTAGTAAGTTTGGCTGCGACACGTACGCACACACATGCGCACGCACGCGCACACACACACGCTCTCTCACTCCATTTGTGCAGTCCTGGATATAAGTAAACTGATATTCCAAATCAGCTCAACGTAAGTGAACTCCTATAGTGTGTATTTGTTCAACCAGGCAAATATATCAGCCTTAAATGCCTGCATTTGTATTTATACCTCCGTGATATGAATTATGCATAAGCATATATTAGTAAGCTGTCTTCTCGTAGTGTATTAGTCTTTCTCTTCTATCAAGCTTTGGGCTGGTCCCTTAGGAACTCATTATCTACAGTGAGTTTCACAAGGGCTTGATGTGACTCTACCAGAATTGTTATTGTATTGTACCTTCCCAGAAAGATTGTGATACTTTTCCCAGACACCTACAGTTCAATTCAGTGTTGACTATTTAATCGTCTAATAGCAGTGAGCTTTTTTCCCACCAAGCCAAAATAGTGAAATTGAATTATCAGGAATATTACTGGGTTTTTTTCCCAGAGGCAGACAGAGCCATTAAAACTAGCACTTGGATGAATACTGCTGGAACAATTTCAGTGTCGTCCTTTCCCCTGGCAATCCGCTTCAACTCACTTTTCTGTTTTCAAAGTAGGTTTTTTTAAGCTGCCTCAGGATGGCAACTTTGCCCGATGTCGGCGCCGAGCCGGTGGATGAAAAGCAGCCCGCACCTCGGCCAGCGTATCCCGTTCAGCGACAAATACCCCGCTCAGCAGTCGAAAGGCGGTGAGAAAACTTGCGTATCGCCATCCCCGCCGCCTCCGCGCCTCACCCACCAAGGCGGCGGGGTGCAGCAGGCCACAACACCCCTCTCACGCCGGTAAAGCTCCAGGCCCGTGCCAGCAGCGCTTGTGGCGTGGCCTTCCCCGGGCCC
>NW_009219919.1:0-1906 GCF_000690835.1 Fulmarus glacialis
TCCCTTTCATCTTCAAAACGAAGGGAGTGAATCAGAAATGAAAGCTGTCACTCTGTGGCTATCGGTAGTAATGGATGTTCAGTGTCTGGTAGCACAGGGCAGAGGGCCCACGACGTGAGAAGCTCATTCCCACTAGAGAAGGTTTCCTTCCTTTTCCTGTTTCTCAAGAATGAGTATTCTTTTATAGAACTTTTTCACTCTTTCTCCTGTTTTTTTTCTCTAGGCTACCTTACAGGACAAGAATATCACTACATTAGAGAATAGAAGTAGACTTCAGGTTTTCATATGGCTTTTATAAGTCAGTTCTAATGACTCCAGTATATACTCCTACTTTGTCCTACTTTATCTATGATGGTATTCTTCCATCCTGAGGTTTAGGGTGCCTCCCTTTTCAGAGGAACATATGGGTATTTTCATTGCATAAGCCAACTTACCTTAAAATTGGATGAATCCCTCTAGGAATGTGCCTCTTGTCTCTTCTGACAATAAAGAGAGCACTGAGCATGTTCCAGGCATTTAGCTTTCTGATGGTTACACTGAGACAACACAGAGGTCTTCCTGGGAAGCAGAAAGATCAGGTTTGAAAGGAGACTGAAAATAAATGTTTTCCTTCATTGCCTCCACCAATGTTAGTCATCAGAAACAAGCGTCCTGTGTTGCATGCAGTCCAGTTTTAATGCTGGAGACAGTATCAAGTATTCCAGCCTATTACTTACCTCAGATATCACTGCTACTTGGATGACTCCTAGTTGTACTAGTAGGCTGTGAAAAGAATTAATATATTTTTGATAAATACCTACATCGACAAGGGAAAAGGCAAAGACCAATGTTAGTCATCAGAAACAAGCGTCCTGTGTTGCATGCAGTCCAGTTTTAATGCTGGAGACAGTATCAAGTATTCCAGCCTATTACTTACCTCAGATATCACTGCTACTTGGATGACTCCTAGTTGTACTAGTAGGCTGTGAAAAGAATTAATATATTTTTGATAAATACCTACATCGACAAGGGAAAAGGCAAAGGAGGGTAAAAGTTGTGGCCGGTTTTGTCTGCTTGTTTAAAGGTAACTATTTGCTTGTTCCTTCAAATGCTAAGATAAGTACCACTTCCTCAGCGAAGAGCAGAGGCGCGCGGGCACCAGAAGCACTGCGGCACGGGCTGCTGCCGAGCCACCTGGCCCCCGCTGCTGGACCAACCAGCAGCCTGTTAATTAGCAGTGGTGGTAGTGATCAACACCAGGAAAAAGCGCCGAAAGGGCCGGTTCTTGCTCTGCCCTCTTTGTCAGGTCAGCTCAGGTCTCGGTGTCACCCAGGCGTCCCCGTGTGCGGAGACACCTTCGTTGCGTCGATCATCGCGGTGCTGGCACAGCGGCACGGGCACAGCTGCGCCCGTGATTCCCCTGCTGCAGAGTGCCAACTGTTTGTGAATGGTGCCCTGGGCACAAAATGTTCAGCAGAAACACCACGCTTTATCCAGCAACTTTGATACTTGCTGTGTGGCAGCAAACAACTGATCAACGTAACACTCCTCTAAAAAACAAAACCAAAGCCCAGAAAAGACCCCCAAAACCCGTGTCTCCTCCTCCGAGGTGTTAAAGCATTTTACACTTGATATTTTTGTTGTATTTTGATGATTGATGAGTTCTGCCTTTAGAACTAGATATGGATATTAATCCGAGTTTGACTCTAATTTTAAGTTAATTTTCCCACTTACATTCTTACTATGAACTCAAAATTAAGTGTTTAAGTCCTTCTGTGAGGATTTGTCTTAGCTACCTTAGTCACCAAACTTCCCAGTTTCTGAAATTTTGTCTCAATCAATTTCATGGCAAAGAGCCCTGAAAAGCCTTTTTTAACTATTAAACTAACTGTTGATCCAGATTATTCCTTCATTAAAGTCTGCTCCC
>NW_009219920.1:0-23009 GCF_000690835.1 Fulmarus glacialis
TAATGATTCTATGATTCTATGATAAACAAAGCCCAGGCAGCGTGCGTTGTGCGGCACTGCTGAAGGCATCTCAGTCCTCTCAGCACCTCATTGCCAATGCGAAGCCCACCTAGGCTTGGTGAAACCAGAAGTTTCACTATGGGATGGTTACTTGGTGTGTGGCATTAAATGACCTTAAGCAATGCTGGTTCCTTGCGGTATCTGCCTGTTATCGGCATGTTTGGTAAAGGCCTGAATCCCACAGGCTCCAGGCTAGACCCTAATGGATGGAGCAAGTTAGCCCCTCTTCCTCCAAATAGCAGGCAGCTTGTGAGTTACCAGCGGCGTGAGGCAGGTGGGAAATGAAGTAAAAAATAATGACTGTAAATGCATTCATCCATTCATTGAGTCACTTACTTCCACGAGAGTGATCCTGAGTGCGCAACCATATACCTGCAGGAGGTTGTACAACACAAAAAGTCCCTGTTTTCAAGTGCCTATTCCACAGCCTTCAAAAGGCTCTGTAACCTAGAAGTCTGCAGCCGTGAACCTATTCTGCAAACCTTAGGAGAAGGATGTGAGTATCTTCCCCCTTCACTGGCTGCAAATAGAGCATACATTTGTATCTCTGTATAAAAACTCTTTTGGAACTATTTATCTATGTAATGCAAAACATAAGTATGCACCATGTCAGGACTCTACACGGTATATTTTTCCAGGAACGTCACATGTTTTGAAAAGCAATGTTTTGGGTATCATCACAGTGTCATTGGCTTACTCTAATTTTTCTTTATCAGTATTAGTGATCTATGGACTATCAAAGAACTAAATACATATTTTTCTTCTAATACAGACTTAACAGCCTTGGGATGCTACACAGTCATTACCCCAATTCAGTAAGATATTGGTTTAGTGAGAGCTATAACCCTCTCCCTTCGGGAGGAACATTTTGCTATGTAACATATTCTGATAAGGTGACTTTTTTAGCTTCTAGAGCCTCAAAAGTGAAAGGAAATCATGCACAGGAGCTGTAAGAACAAGAATGGCTGGGATTGCAGTTTACAAGATAATTCAGAGTCTGTATAGATTTCTTATTCTGCTATTAAAACATGGCCAAGAAAAGACATGAAAATGATAAGTATAATCATCTATTCCTTGTGTTGTTATTGTTCTCATTTCTTTTAGATCTCACCTCAGAAATGGTATCTGGTTCACCTACCTGATAAATCTGCTTTCCTAGCTACATTATTTGATGTGCTGGCTACTTGCTAATATTTTTTCCTTGTAAATCTCATACAAATTAACTCCATTATAGTATCAGAAAAATGTCTGAAACACTTTCAGTGACACAGGAAACTTCCACAAGACCTTTTATAAACAGTGAGAGAAATTAGCTGTAATTTTTAAGCATGGGCCTTGCGTGGGATCACTTTTTTCTGATTTCTTTCTGACACTGCTTCTAAAGTTGCTCATTTATCACTAACCAGGTAGAAGTATTCTTTTTGTGTGTGTGTGATTTTAAAATGATATATGTATAGACATAAATAATTTCAGGAGCCAAAAAAATGCCAGAGAAATTATTACTTCCAGTGCTAGTGTTGAAACAGTGCCAAGCCCAAAGTTTTGTAAATTAGGCTGTAAGTGTGAAATCCTTCCAGCTGTTAAAAATATTCCATATCTAATTATATTCACAGTTTTTCAGACTACTCTCTCCATTTGGAGAATCCTGAAACTGCACACTGTGTGCCTGGAAGTGAAGGCCACATGCGTTTTGTGAAAACCTCCAAAACATAAAGAAAGCAAATAGTCAAAATAGATAAGCCACATATTTGTATGGTTTTGTCAGTGTTTTCCTATGTGGCTTTCTTTGTTTTCACATCATTTCTTTCTAAACACTATTTACTGTAATGTGCCCACCCTGTCATTCCAGACGCCGTGAACAGTTATATGTAGGGAAGTGCCTATTTTTTAAACCTATTTGTACAGGAGGCTAAAACAACAGCTGCATGAGAGCAATGAATCCTCAGAAGGAGGAAAAGCTTGTTTGTAGTCACTGCTCCAGCCTTCGGAAATCAACTGTAAAAGCTCTTTGTGAGCACCGAATATATGGTCAGAAAGTGGGGAGGCTGCCCGTTTTGGGGAATAACTTAATGCCAGACTGATGGGAATTGCATTTTTAAAAATCTGCCACTAAACTTCCTGACTGTATCTGATCCTTTGCATATTCACATTGCAACAAAACTGATTAGTTAAAGATACGCAATGCAGACATTCTCCTGAATGGGAGCCTAGTGATGAAAACATTAAATAAAAACTGAGTAAGTCCTAATGCCTTAAGAGCAGCAAAACATCGGCAAGAGTGGGAAGATGTGGAAACCATTTGCCATCAAAAACATTTGCCATCATACTTTCCTTGTTCTCCTCTGGCTGAATTACAATTCTATATATTCCCTGTGAAGGAACTTATATGGTGATACATATATATCCATATATAAAAAAATATATATATGTATCTGTATATATGCAGGTTTACTTATTCCTTTGTTGTACATCCAAAACTTTATGTAACCAACAGGTGTACTCCAAGATCAAGGTTCCTATTAAAGACTGTTCATTTGTCACTTTTGGTTTGAACATACCTACATCACGTAAATATTTCAGTCATTTAAACTGAAAAAAAAAAAAAGTCATTTACCTTATCTATTGTCCCATATCACAAATATAATTTTCCACTCAAAGGTCCTTTGAACAATGACCCTGCGGTTCTTAATGGCACATACAGCTGGCAGCCTGGACAGTGTCACTCATTTTGCAATTTAAATGTCTCAGAAGTTAAATGCCTTGAAACCAAAATACTGAAGAAAGACTGATTAGGTCACCCCAGTAAATTTGTGCTGCCTTGCAAGGGTATATTATACCTAGCAGAGGTGGCACCCCCGCCATCAAACACATGGAAAATCCCACAATGTATTACGAGCAGGAATAGCTTTTTTTCTTCTTTTTCCAGCTCCTTTTTCTCCAGGAGAGAGTGACTGCCCATCCCTGACAAGGACACTTGTTCCACTGCCACTTCCTTCTGTTCCCTGAGGTACACCCCCTCCGGACCACTCACGGACTTGGAGCTGAGGAACCCCCAGTAGGATCAAGATGCTGACGGCTTCCAGCTTTGTGATTCCCCAAGCCAGCCTGACCCTCTGCTGCTCTTATTTTTGCCGTGTGGGGGAAAGTGAGTAAGGAGAGCAGAGGCAGATGTTGGCAAGGAAAAACCAGTCTATAGGGAAACGGTGTCAGTGGGGACTCGAGAGGCACAAGGGCAGGAGAACTTACGCTTTGGGGAAAGTACCTGAGAACACAGGAGTGCTGCATTTTTTATTTTATGAAAGACACGTATATAAATTTGGTTTGATGCAGACAGTAAGAAGAAATGATGAGATTTTCAAGTTGCTAATGGAAAGTGCTCTGCACGGCAGAGAGCGCATCTTCTTTCCATGGTCTGGTGTGGAGTCGCTGTGCTGTTCCTACGGGCTGCTGCTCTCCCCCTCGCTGGTGTCTGCGCTGCCCGTAGCCATGCCAGACAAACCCGAGGACATGCTGAAGTTCAGTGCAAAGTGTGGTGGCTATCCACACTCCTGAAATGTGTTAAGCAGAGCTGGAAAGTGCTTAATAACACATTTTGAGTTTTCCAGAACTTTCTGCCTCTGGCAAGGCCCAGAAATGTTGTGACTAATATTCTTTGGAAATCTCTGATCTGCAAAGGCAGGGCCCACCACAACCAGAAAGCAGAGCAGTGTTAACAGACGTAGGAGCAGAAAACACTTTTACAACCTTCCATGACACATCTACGGGTTTGCACATAGCCAAGGATGTAGCTAAGTCAGAATTACTTACTGATCTGCCTAAAGTTGAGCACACGTGGAAAATTTTTGAAGGTTGAAATGCTCTGATGTAAAAATGTTCAAAACATTGACCCAAGCGTCCATTTGTTATTCAGCTTCTTCTGTTCTGCTGAGTGTGATATTCACTTGAAAACAAAATTCTGAATAATGTGTTCAATCCTGATTTTGGTTTTGTTTTATGCTAGACTACAGTAACTTTTGAACAATCCTGTTGATTTTAACACTGAAATTAGCAGAACTGACCCAACTGTTTTCTCAACAAGTTTTCATGGTAATTAGCACATTTTTGTGAAGGATCTCATTGTTGATAAATCATTTTCAGATAGCAAATATTCAGGCAGTCAATTAAGAGAACTGGAGGTAGAAAAGTTGTTCTTATTTTAATGATCTTACTCTAATTTAGAATCTCTCAGCCGTGTTTTTACATGCAAACTCACAATATTTATTTTGCTTTCCATGAGCCCCATTCATTTAAAAAAAAAAAACCCAAACCACCACCAGCATATACATCTGGACTGCAAAACCACAGCATTCCAGGCAAAGCCGAGCGAGCGCTCAGGCAGCACACCCAGGCAAGCTAGCGGCGTAGTCCTGCCGAAGGGCCTCGGGAGTGCAGGCATACGCTGCACAGTCAACATAAAATCACTTCAGAGTTCATGCAAATGAAATCTGTTTGATTATTGATGATCAGCTCAATCTAACACATGGTATATTTCGTAGTTTTGGTTACTAACCTATGAAAAAGATCATTGGAAGGCTTTCGTTTTTTTTTTTAATTCCAATACATACAAACAGCTTTGCTTTGCTGCTGCTGTGGTTAATCATTGTCAGATTGTAGGATTGCCGTGATTGGTTTATATGTATTACATTTCAGTTTTCTTACTCTAAAAGGGTGTTTTATTTATTTGCTTGCCACAAACCATAAACACCCATTAAAAGTGTAGATAAGGAGAACTGTACAAGACAATGCCCTGCTATAAAACAGCAGTGAAATAAAAGTACGTAGAGATGCTGTGCCGAGCAAACTAAGCTGATGCCCTAAGGTTTCAAAAACAGTAGCTGGGGCAGTTAGGCAAATTAATGCTTTAATCTGTTCAAGCTTCTGTCCAAAAGCTGTGTGTTCAAACCCTGGCCGAGATGAATCAGGGTATTTTCCCCAGGGACAGGCATCAGGCTTGTCAGCATTGAAATGAGCCTGCCATTCACAGCATCCAGTGCCAATGAAAGTTTTCCAGGACACCTAAAAAACAGGGATCTCTGCAGGAGGAGGAGGCATATGAAGACTTCTAGCGAGGCTGAGCAGCAGTTAGCTCTCTCTTCACCCATTCACTACCATGAATGGGAACTAAAAGTTATTACTTGGCATTTCCTTGGATTAATTTAAATATCTCTTTATTTTGAACATTGAAAGGCATGGATCTTTAGAAGAGAGTGAAGAGCAAAACGTAACAAGCTAAGTATTGCACGGCAGTCCATCTGTGATGAAGGCCACAAATTCTTTTTCTGATTTCACATACATTTTCTAGATTCAGCTTGTTTTCCAGCCTTGTTTGCTGAGCTTTGCAGAAGCTGGAATCCGTGTTAGGAGCTAAAGAGGTAAGTTACCATTTCCAAAAGGGTAAAAGAGATCTAGGATCCTGAAGTCAGTGGTGTCTGGTTCCCAAAACAAATTTGACCGTGTATTTCAGTAGCTTCCAGTGAAAACCTGATGATCTCCAGGAGGCAATCTGCAAGCTGGTTCTTGCCACAGGAGCACGGTGGGGACATGCCCACACTCTAAATCCAGTCCTCTGACAGTGCAGCCTCCTTGTGGCTGATGCCATGTCCTGTAAGACCTCTTCACAGCCTGACCAAGCTCCCTCTCTCAGGTGCTGGTGTTTCTTTGGCTTCAGGTGTTCTCAATCATCACCAGCTCTGCTTGGTGGAAATGCAGATGAGCTGAAATCATGGCATTAAAACACCCTATATGTGTATAGCTTGACAGGATATTCCCTGTCTTTTTTTCTCACAAGTGAAATATTTATTTATCTATATAGTCAATACCAGGGAGATTTTTATAGCCAAACACAAATACTGCAAATATACTCACAGATCCCAGCATCTAAAAAGGAACATTTTCACAAATGAACAAGTGAAAATACTGATCACTCATTCAGACTGTGTTATTGAACAGGAAGTCAATACGGATTTTGGAGCTTGAGTGTTTTCATTTGTTTCATCTATTTTTGAACCGTTCCTCCTCAGGCCAGAAAGGGTTAGTTTAGTTTTCAGCTGGATCGGTTCCCTGAACTGTGATGTCAAGGTGCATGAAAGCTGTGCTGTTAGCCCAAGAGGTGAAGCTGCTATATCTCACTGTCCTCGCCATGATCCTCCTTCTGCACGGACAAATGACACATTGTGTTGGCACTCTTCCTGTTAGGGCAAGAGTAATTTGCTTTTCTGCTTTTTATCCAAGTGTCCAAAGGTGAAAGGATCATGTACTTCTCTGTGCTCAGCATCCTAGATTAAATGAGGTGGAGTCCAAAGTATTACAGAAAGCATTTCAACAGCAAACTATTAAAAACTGCAAGAAACCAAGTGGCAATGTGAACAGGAAGAATTTAGTTTTCAAGCATGTAAATATTGTCCCAGGTGCAATGCACGATTTAATAATTAGGCCACTTTATCATATCTGATATTATGTTTGTGAGTTAGAACAATAGTATCACGTACAATTTAAAAGTGCATGTCATAGGACATACCCTCCCATAACAGAGAAGAAAGTGTAATTGTCATGTATGCTGCGTTTTGCAGTCAGAAACAAAATGCTACCACCTAGGCCAACATTTTCTTCTTGACCACACATCATCTGGGGATGAGGAAAGGACACTATTAAAATAGAAGTGCTTCAATGCCTGGATAACTGAACCTGTCAGAATTAAAATCTGCAAAATTTGAATATAATGAAATTAATTTTGATTCAAGTCAGAATGAGAAGAAAAATGTATTCTGTAAACCAAGCTGTTAAAAATGTCTTTAGGTCAAGGAAATTGTAGATTTCAATTCCTTTTATTTCAGATATTAATATTTACATTCCAATATATTTCCAAAAAATAAAGATGTGTTTTTGTGGTAAAACTCAAAAGCACATATATCTTGTCATTCACTTTGGAAACAAAAAGTTTTTAAAATCATCACATTCCTCAGAAACTTTTGATCTTGACAGAGCAGCGTATCTATTAAAAAATTTGTAGCCAGAACCGGTATGTAGCTATGCGTAGCCAGAATACAAATTCAGTTGACTTCGCCTTTTGCCATGTGTGTAGCTATTTCTCCTTTCTGTAGCATGTGTTTATGCCACTTTCTTTAAATTTGCAAATGTTACATCCCAGTCCTGCCACTTGTTCTGTGTGAACGGGTTATTGCATCTATGTATCCTTTGAAGTCATGCCTGTTTAATAGATTAGTCAAGCATATGTGACAAATAGATTTTCTTTGTGAAATACGTTATCTAATAAATCTTTGATAGATGACAAAATCATTGGCAGATTTCTGGTTGGCTTCAGTCTTCCTCTAAGTTCAGAAAAGGAATGTTTTGATAAAATAATCAATCAAATGTATCATAACTTTTTCTATTCAACTTTAATATTTAGAGTGTGTATTAACCCCTACTACAGTAAGGGATAACAAAAAATATTTTCCTGGATTTTAAAAAATACTTTCAACACCAAAGAACTGCATCCATTTAAAACCTTACAAGGCCATTTTTCATGGGCAATGAGAGTGTAATTGCTGCAACATTTACATATTCGGCAACTGCTTCGGTGAGTTCTTAGAGCTCCAGAAAATGGATAATGTAGAAGCTCTCAAACAGAACATAACTAGTCATAGGATAAATTAAACTATAAAACTACTTCTTTCAATCTGAAACATAGCAGTTAACTTTAAAGGAAAAAGAAAAGAGGAATTTTATTCTGTATGTTATGATGAGATTCGTATAGAGTAGTGTTGTGGTTTAACGCAGCAGGCAGCTAAACACCACACAGCCGTTCGCTCACTCCTCCCACCTCCAGTGGGATGGGGAAGAGAATCGGGAAAAAAAAACCCCGTAAAATTTGTGGGTTGAGATAAAGACAGTTTAATAGGACAGAAAAGGGAAAATAATAATAAGAATAATAAGAATAATAATAATGATAAAAGAATATACAAAATAAGTGATGCACAATGCAATTGCTCACCACCTGCCGACGGATGCCCAGCCAGTTCCCAAGCAGCGTTCGCCACCCCCCCGGCAACTCCCCCGAGTTTATATACTGAGCATGACATCATATGGTATGGAATATCCCTTTGGCCAGTTTGGGTCAGCTGTCCTGGCTATGCTCCCTCCCAGCTTCTCACTGTCAGGGCACGAGAAGCTGAAAAGTCCTTGACTAGTGTAAGCACTAGTTAACAACAACTAAAACATCAGTGTGTTATCAACATTATTCTCATACTAAATCCAAAACACAGCACTACACCAGTTACTAGGAAAAAAAATTAAGCTGAAACCAGAACCGTAGCTACCCCTTATTCTGTACCATCTACGTCATGCCCAGGTCCCATACTTTCCCATACATTCCAATTAATCACCACCACTTTTCCTGTCTTTTGATATGTGCAGACAGATATCATTCCTTTAGTCTATGGGCCGTCCCTCTAAAATGTCCGTTGAGTTCATTTAATCCATGACTTTGGGCTTCATCTGTCATAACAGTACTTCAGGGCAGGAGAGATGGTGTGTGGTGTTGGATTGTTGCGTGCTGAAGCCAGTTCTAGTTCCATTATCACTGCGCTTGTCCAGTTCTATCATGGCTGCCCTTTGCTCAGTTTCATCAAAGTTTATTCTTCATTAATCTAGGTGATTCAGGAATGGGCAGTTCCTTTACAATGCTAGAAACTGGGAAGTCCTTTCTTGTTCCTAGCTGCATTCAGTTCTACAAGTCCTGCCCCGAGCTTGTATCACGGTTGTGCGTGGGGTCTCAGGATGAGACCCTGAGCATAGGCTCCCCTGAGGGTCACATCCCCTCCTGCTGTGTAGGGCTGCAGCATCGTTCCTTCTGTGCACCACATGCAAGTGGTCTGCAGCTGGTTCCTAGCCTATTGCTGAGTATATCTAGAATTGTGCATGTGGGATGGAGATTGACTGTCTTCATTCAGTACACCAAAGTTCACTGTGTACATCTAAGCTGGTTGTCCTTTCCATTTATCTTGTCCTGAGATAGCTGTCTCAGATAAGGAAGATGATTTGCCTCCGCTTATTTATTTCTACTACCCATAAAGGAGGCTTGACACGGCCAGCCGAGAGCTGGGCTGTGTCAACATTAGCAAGTATCTCAGTGCAACAGGAACAGACCAGGAGACCAAAGCAGCTTTGGTGCTCAGGCCCCAACATCTGCACCGCATGCAGTTCAGGGGGGTTGCCTGAGCTCATGCTTGTGGTTCAGAGCTGTCCAAAGGACCAGTCTGGGGTTAGCACCCTTATGTCCCCACTAGGGGTTGGAAAGCATTTTGGTCTTGGAAGTAGACCTTCTGGTTTCATTTCCATCTAGAGGAATCCACCTTCAACCCACTGAAACTGCTCTGCAAACCAAACCAATGTGCAGTAAGGGGCAATGATCAGAGGATTCACTTCAAAACCATGCTGCTGCCTGCAACCAAAATGCTGATGTAGGCACAGCCTTAGCCAACCAACTTTCACATGTCTAAAGTTACATGAAGTAAATCTTGATCAACAAATTAAGTTCGAACCTTACCTAAACATCTATCTTCTCATGGATGCATTTTGAGACAATCAAAACTAAAGTGAAAGAGCACCACCTTTTTCTAGGTTTAGGTTCACCAGATACTGTGGCCTGTCCTTGCCATGATCAGCTGAGGGGATCTAGAAGCCAGATGATACTTTTTGGGAGACCTTCAGGACCAGCAATATTCCAGAGGGTGAAAGAAAAGCAACCAGGAATTGAACAGACCATGCAAAGATAGGGATCTATTAAAAATGCCCCATTATATTTTAAAGTATCTGTTCTACAAATCTTCTGAGGGGGAGGGGAAAAATTACATTTATAAATATGTATGGAACACAGGCACTTAATTTGAGGCACAGAAGACTTTCTGAGTAAAACATGGATTTGAGCTAAAGTTATATAAACCCTTAAGTATCAGTTTTAATTTCTCATTCATCCTTCTCCACCACATAAAACATCTTAATGTAATTACAATGAAGCTGTGAAAATAGTTTGTTGGAAGAGATAGACAGTTAAGGTAGTGATCCGCAGACTTTATCTAGCCAAACTGTACTTTCTAAGCCTATACTACCAGAGACTTTCTTGGAAACTGTGCATACATTTGTGTGTATGCATGCATAGCTGTGTGTAACAGAGCCCTGGATATTAGATTACATCTGCATATCCTTATCTAACTGCTATGGTCTCTGCATTTTTAGAGTAGGAAGATGTATTCTTTTATCTCTTTCTAGTATAATTTGCAGGGCTGCTTAGGCATAGGAGAAGGACTTCGCTTCCATTTGAATCATAGTTTTTTAATTAGAAAAGAAATTTCTGAGCATGATTTCATCTTCTCTAGCAGGCAGATCAGCTATTTATACAGGCACACATACATTTTCCTTTATCTAACAAGTATGCCATGTTGTGGTCTCTGGCCGCATGGCCCAGCCCAAGATTCTTTGAAGCCAAGAAAAAGACATTTTTTCATTTGGCGGCAGCAGCAGGATCAGGCTAAGACATAAAAAGTAGTGAAAAAAGGCCTTTCCTGTTGAATTCCTGGTCTCGCCTAAAGAAAGTAGCGCTAAATATTTCACAAGAAAGCCTGATCCTGCAATCTAATTTTAGACATGATGTAATAGGAGCGTGTACTAAACAACAGGAGAGAAGGGGGGCAATTAAGGACAAGGATAAAAGTAATAAGAGCATGCATTTCTCCAGCCTTGTTATTTGTGCATATTTGTAGCTCTGCTGAATGTGAAGATGTAGTTATTAATTTATTCATGTAGTACTTATTTTGTCATATGTACTAATAACCCATAGAGGCTATGCCTGCTGTTGTGAAACTTATTTTCTCCTTTCCTAAAGGACAGTTTCTTTACAGGTATAATGAAGTAGATAGGTGCGATATGTAAGGTTTGCTGGACGTTGGTGACTTCCTCTGCCAGGCCCTGTCCAGTGCCCACCATCCAACAACATCTGCTATGTGTACATGGCAGATGGGAAGCAGGAGGCAGAGTGGGGCCAAGCCTTTGGAAGATCCTTTTTCTCCTCTCATTTGCTAGGTTACAAAGCAATGAGAGCCTTCAGCCTTCAGCTTAGTCCTGGATATGGGTACTGGGAGCAGTGGTTGCAGAGGACTTCACAACAGGCTTGGCCATCACGGGCTGGCCAGGAAGCAGACAGGGAGTGGAGACTGCAGGCATTGGGGGTGCAACAGCACAGGGCACTGGCACCCTTAGCAACCAGCAAGAGCTCTATTTTCGTGGCAGCTCCAAATCTCTGTTTCCACTCCTTGGGGTGAGTAATGTCAGTTTTCACTTGCAAAATAAACCAGTTCTTTCTTCAAATGAGTCTGTGTTCCCTGCCCACACCTACAGCAACCGTGCGTGCTGGATTAAGGGCTCAGCGTGGCTCTCGCAATGTGGGAGATGCTTCTTTGCACAGAAATCCATGAAACGGCATTCTTTCTTCAAGTGGATTTTGCAGTTCTCTGCAAGCCAAATCAAACATTAATAACATTCAATCAACATTTCCATATGTAGATATTTTTATCAAACCACATTCTCTTTCATTGTTACTTTTCAGTACTGCTTTGGTCTCTTGCGCTTATACATATTGAGCAAAGTAAATAGCAGTGTAGCTTTATGAAATGTTACCTAACATTTATGAGTGTTTTTTAAAGTTTCTGATGTTGTTACTCTTGCCAGTACCAGTAAATGCGTTTTAAGTCCTTCGCATGTTGCTTTGTTTATAGTAGAAACACCAGATTTTGCTGAGGAGCACATCTCCCTATTAAAAAAAAAGAAGCTGAAGTTTTATTAAATAAAAGCCTCAGAAGAGTCAGTTGCTCCATAACAGTTGTGTGCAAGAAAAAAAAGTTTGTGTCCATTTTCGTTAATGACCTCATGAGTTTTGCTAGTTAAAACTGAAAGCAAAGAAACCAGGACTGATGCTTAACTGGCAAGAAGCCAGTACAATGAAATTAATAACATATGTTGAAGAACCCATTTGTAGCAATTTTTCCATTTAAAAAAAAAAAAAAGTGGCAGCTTAAAACCACTGACAGGACTGTCTTTTCTTTTTTCCTTTCTTTCTCTTCTTCCCTTCCCCCTTCCCCTTTACTACATGGGACACTTTGGCTTATGTCCAACTGTGCGGTACCAAACTTGTCTCAGAGTTCAGATTAATGCTTTATGCAATTTTAAGTGATCCTCTTGCAGCTGCTGCTCAGGGGAATATTGTAGTGAACGTGTTTGCTCTGAGGAGCCGGTGGCACAACCACAGATGCAGCAGCCCCCCCTTGGCAAATAACAGATGGGGCGAATGCTGCGTTCAGCCCATCCTCAGCACTTACCTTACTCCTGAGCAACGTGTGGGGCACTGCCCCAGCTCGCGGCCATCCGACACAAATTCAGCTGTAAAGCACTTGGCTTGTGAGTTTTTTGGCTTGATTGTTCTCTGGTAACATGCAAGTGAATCTTATGCAGTTCGGGCGGAGAAGCGAGGACCTTGGCCCCAGGAAGGTTGCCTCTCTCATTACCCTCTGGGATATGTCACCTCCCTGTATTTCAATCTTCCTTCTCAGCCATTGTCTTGTTTTCATCGTTGTTGGGTTTGGGTGTTTTTTTCCAGCCCCTCTAGAGACTGTCCTTTGGGGCAAAACACTCTCTTTTGCTAAGACCCCCATCAGATTTTCTGTGTGAAACTCCAGCCACACTGGGGCTTCCTGGCACTGTTGGGATTCTCCCGCTAAGAGGGTTAAGTGCCTACCATGGGATGCACAAGCGAGAAATGGTTTTGGTCATTAGAGTCAATGGGAGGAGAACATCGTGTTTTGAGAAATTGCTGCTTGGGATACAGGAGACACCGTGGGTTTTCAGAATGGCCAGTGACTTGGAGAGGTACTTTAAGGATGCCTGGTAGTTTTTAGCTGGGCACAGGGAATGACAGAAGAGAAGGATTCCCAGCTGTGGGAGTGCAGTGAGATGCTCAGCAGGGAGACACTGCCGGGCACAGGGAATGACAGAAGAGGAGGATTCCCAGCTGTGGGAGCGCAGTGAGATGCTCAGCAGGGAGACACTGCCTGGAGGTAACTAGATTATGTATGGAGAAGTGAACGAGTGAGCTGGTGGGAAGGGAAGGGAAGGGAATGAATGAAGCTGTGGGTGTTCCACAGGTTGCAGGTATTGAATGAAGCTGAAGATGGGTTCAGGAAGCAAAGCAGCACTGCACAGCACATGGAGACACCAAACAGGGAAAATAAGGAAAAAGAGAGCTAAAGTTGCCAGATGCTACAAGTGAAATGAAAGTTTTCTAGGCAATTAGTGC
Organism: Fulmarus glacialis; assembly: GCF_000690835.1. NCBI lineage: Eukaryota > Metazoa > Chordata > Aves > Procellariiformes > Procellariidae > Fulmarus > Fulmarus glacialis. The sequence goes on from NW_009219920.1 coordinate 13,445, forward strand.
TCATAGTGAGCTGGGAAAACAAGTTAAAGCCTTTGTAATAGTGGACTGAATTCCTCTTTGTGTAATCTCACTGACTTCAGTGGATTGTACAGGGCGGTACCATGCTGAATTTGGCCCAAAAATCAAAATACAGTTAAATGCAGCTATCATGCTGTGCCCTGACTTGGAAAGAAATTGCAAGGATTGTGGATAGGAAAATCTTCAGTCATCAGTTCATTGTATGACTTCGGTAGAAAAGGAAAACAGGTGGAGCAGAGTGGGGGGAGAAGACTGAGTGTATGAATGAGGAGAGAAATCCAAATTAGTTCCAGTGTTCGGAGACTGTATGAGGTGCTAGCTCCATTTCCTCCGCAAAACTGGACACTTTGGGTCTCCTCACGGAAAGTATACCATTGCTCTGGAGATGGGACAATGCTCGGGAAACATTCGAGAGACTAAAGCTGTTTTCCACCGGAGAAGGAAAAACAAGATAACAATATGCAGTATTTTTATAACTGGTGGCCTGCACGGGCTTGGTTGACACCTACAAATATAATTTCTGATAGAAGGTAATAGGCACAGCAGGTGTTTAAAATATACTTAGCACCAAGAAGAATGGAAACTTTTTAAAATGTTTGGATGGTGAGAAGGTGTCTAGATCACAGAATAATCACAGCAATGGCTAACCCAGCCATCTAATATTGTTTAGTATTTGCATTGCACCCTGGCCAAGGTGCCAGTCAGTTACAGGAACGCCGCTGAGCTGAACCCTGCACGCAGAATTACAGAACGTGTCTGTATGGGCTGTACACTACATTTTATTAAAAAGTGGCTGAAAATTAGGTGGAAAAATGACAATAGTGCTTACAGAAATGTTTAGAGCACAGAGTGGAGGCTGGGCTGAGGATATTTTGAAAAGGTGTCACTTTTCAAAAGGGGTAGGTAAGCCACCTCTGGGTTTTTAGGTATGATGTATTTACAAGGGTACGTGCTATAGTGTCTAGGCATAGAAGGTCACCTTCTCTTCACTGTGATTTATCGTACATATTCAGGTTTAAGCCACACACATATTAATTTTGAACCTCCTTTTATTGTTATTTCATGGGTTTATTACTGAATATCTGTCATCCTGTCTTAATCAAACATCTGACTTCAGGAGTCAGTTTTTGCAATTTTCAGCAGTAAGTTGAAAAAATGTATTTCTAGGTGCATATTAGTTATCATGTATTAGTTATCGTATATGAGTTATATGAAGCTCTGTGAAAAATGGGCTTCTCAGTGTTGCCATCAAAAAGAAAAGGAGGTTGCCAATTTGTGTCAGAAAAATTTCTATGAAACAGAAATTTTGGGGTAAAATGACAAACAAGGAAATGAAATAAATTATCATTTGTGTAAACACAAAGATTTCACAAACCACAGTGAAACATCTTCAGATGGGTAAGCCCATTATTTGATTTCAGTTTAACCTTCATTCATTCTGAGCAGAAAAAATTGGGGTTTGAAGCAAATTCAATGCTTTACAATTTTTTAACAAATCCCTATTTTTCAGCCAATGGAATTAAATCTTGATTTGTAAATAAACTCAGCCCCCCCAAACTTAACTTTTTTCTGACAATTACTTAGATTCCTTTTCTCTCAAATTTGACAGAGTTTTTAAGATAAACATGATTGAAATCCTGACCTCATTCAAGTCAATAGCCAAAACCCCATTGACTGCAACATAGTCAAAATTTTGTGTATGTGGTGAATTACTCATGAGAGCTCTGCCAGTCATTGTCTGTTCTCGTCTCCTTCAGCTGGTCATGGAAAGTGCAGGCGCAGCACTTGATTCCTAGTACTCAACTTCCAAAGTTAAATTAATCTAACTTTTCAAAGGAACTCCGTAGAACAGCCTTTTCATTTTCAAGGTAGTTGACTGGATGAAAACGAAACTGAGACTCCATTATTCTGCATTTTACTTTGGCAATTTTTAGCCCCTCTTTTTTTCCCTTTACTTGAAAAATGCATAACGTTAACTTATATTCACAGATTTGCAAATCTCTCTTTTATATAACCATTAAAACAGTTTTTCTTAGACTTCTGCACATTACATAAAACTGTTTTTATAACAGTAATTTATTAGGTTAAGTTGGAGAGCTTTTACTGCTCTTTATATAAAAAGACTGGTCTGATTTTGGATCTCTTTAATGTGGCCCTTTAGATGTAGTAGCTCTGACATTCAAACTTACTTGGAATGTATGCCCAGTAGCTTGGTAATGTGCAAAATAGGGCCAAAGAAGCACCATTCTCTTCAGAAAAAAAGGGCATTGTGCTCTCCTATGTTCTTGCTCTATGCATAGCCCAAGGAGTAAAAATGCCATGTGATTGTCCACAAAAAAGGAAAAAGGGTCTGATGCCCCAAAAGACAGTTTTCGTGGCCTTCTGTGCTGAGGTAGATCTGCAGGCCACAGTAAAAAGGCTGGGTCGAATAGGGAAATGATCTGCTAAGAAGAAAGGCTGAATTATGTTATACACTTAAAAAGGCTAAGATGCAAAAATGTAATCAGCTGTTAGAGATCTAGTGGCAGGAGGAAAGTTCATGCAAATGCGTTTTGCCACCCTCCCATAGGAATCCCCTATGCAAGGTCATGTCCTTTCCACCTCACCTATAGGATATCCTGCAAGAGACAGCTCTATGTCTGTCACCATGTAATTAATCTCACTAAACCTGTAAGAAATTACACACTGATCAGGTTGGGAAAGTAATTTAGGTCTAACAAGTCATTGGCAAGCACTCTGTGCAATGATCCAGTCTTCCTTTCTTTGCATACATAATTTTAAGGACAGAATCCTCTCTTTGACTCAAATAATTTAGCCTCGTTCCAGAACGACTTTGTAAATCCAGAATGAGGATATGTTTCCAAATCTTATTTTATTATTATTGTTAATTGAAGAAAACCAGCAATGCAATATGGAATTTTCTCCCATGGCCAAGTCTGAAATGAAACGTTGAGGTGAAAAAACATAATTATATGCAATTATCCAAGACAGCAAAAGTCTTACTTTGTGTCTCCAGGCAGGTGGTTTGGCGTATAAAGTATTCTTTCCTTTCTTCATTTCCTTCCTTTCAGGATGGGAGAGTGCTGAGGAGACTGTTAGTCATTCAGCATCTCTGCGGTGAAGCCCAGCACAAGGAATGTCACGGGAATTACAGGTCATCCTGGGGCTGAATGAAAAATCCTAATATGATTAGAGCTGACTACGTTCTCTTTAACGGTGAAGCTGGCATAAAATTTTTCCCCTTCAGGAATTCAACAGTTTTCCAGTTTCCAACTTTCCTTGTCCTCTTTCGGTTGTTTGTGGGGCTGTGCTTTAAAGTTGGATCAGTGAGGTGATATTAGTTAAAAAGAAGCCCTTAATTTTAATGTTTAGTGAGCAGTACTTGACTCTAGTCATCCTCTGCTCTTACATTTTTTGGGGATCTGTTTGACCTGGATATCAAAGACACAATGTGCCCCTGTACTCAGCACTGGTGAGGCCACACCTCAAATACTGTGTTTGGTTTTGGGCCCCTCACTACAAGAAGGACGTTGAGGTGCTGGAGCGTGTCCAGAGAAGGGCAACGAAGCTGGTGAAAGGTCTGGAGAAAAGTCTTAGAAGGAGCAGCTGAGGGAACTGGGGTTGTTTAGCCTGGAGAAGAGGCTGAGGGGGAGACTTACTGCGCTCTACAACTACCTGAAAGGAGGTTGTAGCGAGGTGGGGGTTGGTCTCTCCTCCCAAGTAACAAGCGATAGGACGAGAGGAAATGGCCTCAAGTTGTGCCAGGGGAGGTTTAGACTGGACATTAGGAAAAATTTCTTTACTGAAAGAGTGGTCAAGCCTTGGAACAGGCTGCCCAGGGAAGTGATGGAGTCACCATCCCTGGAAGTATTTAAAAGACATGTAGATGAGGCGCTTAGGGACATGGTTTAGTGGGCATGGTGGTGTTGGGTTGATGGTTGGACTCGATGATCTTAGAGGTCTTTTCCAACCTTAATGATCCTATGATTCCGTGATTCTGTGATCACTTCCTGTGGCAGAAAACCATTTCGAGCTAAAACTGTGCAGGGAGTTGGAAAATGCAAGCACATAGCCATATTTTCAGCTTTTGATATTGTGTGTTGAATGATTTAATGAGATGTTTGTGGGTTACTTTAAATGGGGCTGAATTCTGGCTTGCACTTCTTTGTGGTCTGTGCTGTAAATATGGAACCAAGCTCCTCAGAAGCGAAAGTCAGCACTGTATAGCATTCATGATCTAATATTAGGCTTAAGTAATTTTAACTTTCGCTGAACTCTGCTAACTAGCCATTTTAGGGCAAAACTGCTATAAATAATACAATTTGCAAGATGTAAATCAAAGTTGCAAATACTCACTTTAACCATTCAGCCTAACAAGGAATCAACGCTGCATACTGTAGCTGAGATGAATATCTAAATTAATAGGAATGTCCCTACAGTTCAGACTTACAGATCAAGTTGCCTGGCAAGAACTAAAGCAAAGTGAAAGATCGAGATAAAATATAAGCATATTCATTCTCTCTGGCTTTTGAAATTGCTGAAAATATGAAAAGTGATAATGAACTTTATAAGCACTTCCTGCAGTATTTCACAGTTTGTGTTTCATTTTTGTGTTACAGTAAGTTTTTTCAGTACCAAATACTTGATTGCTTTTCACTGGTGATTTATTTGTTTTTAACGTGATATTCAGGACTTGACTAATACACCTGACCATATTTTTTTAAAAAGTGAGCTACCCTTTAAAGAAGCACAGCAAGATTTATCATAGAAGTTGTGAGTTTTGTTGCCTTTTAAAAGCGAAGACATGGGGTGAGGTTTTTTTACTGGACTGAAATTAAATAAATGCTTCATAAAAATATGGCTACTAAAGTGGAAAAAACACAACACATATTGAAAAGGGAGGCCTAATTATTTTTTTTTTTTAGGTCAGGAAGTCCTTACATGAAACATCATTTTGCATCCTCTGAATTCCTTTTGAACTGAAACAGTGAAGAACCAACCTGTGTGAATGAGGATATTATAACACCATCACTTTAGTGCTTGAAATGCTAACTACTATTTCTGATGGAAAAGTCCTCTACAATCACAGCACGTAGCATCAATTTGATTTGATTCAGTGTCTTACAGTTCACACTAATAAAGCTGTAGCTTTGTTAATGCTTTGTTAATACTTTATTCAAGTAGGTAGGCAGAGCTAATCAAGTCTCCTAAAGCAGTGTTTGCCTCTTTCCGCCATCACAGAAATGGCCTGTTCATACAACCCTCTGATGTACCTGGGATGACTTCTGCTGGTTCATCTAGGATTCAGACTTTTCCTTAAATCCTAGAGTAGGAAAACAGGCCAGGAAGAGGCTGTGCCATTTGGCAGCTCTGTTGCACAGTACACAACAATTTACATAGGGGCGGGGGGAAACTGTAAGAAAAACAGTAGCTTCTGAATAAAAGCTATGAAAAAACCAAACGTGAGAGATTTTCTTATTTGTGCCTTTGATGACTTTCAAAGACTTGTGGCACCATTTCAACAAAGCACTTTGGCATGTGGTCAGTTATAAAAGGGCAAGTTCCCCTCTACTCAGCAAAGCACTTGAGCGTGTGCTTAACTTCCATCATGTTAAATGGCTCCACTGAAGTCGAATGAATGTAAAATGATTTAGAGTGAGACTTAAAGTTAAGTCCATGTTTCATAGATTGATAGCATTTAAGGCCAGGAAGAATGATAATAATCATGTAGCCTGACCTCCTTCATAACACAGGACCAAAGAATTTTGCCAAGTGTTCCCAATATGAAATCCACTGCTGCTGCCTGAACTGTAACTGCGCTTTCAGAAAGACAGCCAGCTTTGATTTAGAGACTTCACAGGAGAGAGAATCCATTGTATTCCTAGATAAGATTTTTTTCAGCAGTTAAGGTCCTTCACTGAAAAGAGCTGTGTGCTTGAACGCTAATCTGAATTTGCTGAGATTCAGCTTCCATCCAAAATTACCTTTTCTGTTAAGTTAAAAAGATTCTCCAGTTTTCTTTCTAGAGAAGTATCCTCAGGCCATGATTACATCACTTCTTAATCTGTACTTTTTAGTGACTAAATTAAGATGCTTTTTTCTCTCACTTCTGTTACTGAAGTTGTGTTAGTAGCTCTTTTCTGAACATTTTCCAAATTGCCAACATCCTACTTAAATGTGCACATCAGAAGTGGACAGAGACATCCCAGTAATGATCTTACTAGTTGTCAGTAACCCGTAGCAGTAAAATTCCTTTGTTTCTATCTGGTAGTCTTCTCGCGTACATATATCCAGGACAGCATTTGCTGACTCAGCCTCTGTGTTGCCCTGGAAGCTCTTGCTCATCTGTTTGCACAGCAAAACCACTAAATCCTTTTCTGAGTGACTTTGTGCCTAAAGACTGTCGACCATTCTGTAAAACTAATCCATATTTTTCATTCTTAATGAAAGGTCTTAATTAACTATCTCATGTGGCATTTAGCAGTGGTACAGGTGAGGCCAATTCACTAATGAGCCCAGATTTCTGTGCAGTACTGGTATGTCTTCATCATTACCCATAACGACCAATTTTGGTGTCATTTGCAATGATTTTGTATCTTCTTCTATATTGTTTTAAAGAACTGAATCCTATTGAGTAACAAATCTGTGCTAGAAATGTGCCTATTTAATCATTACTTATTATGTATATTCGCTTTTTTGAGATGCATTGCCTACCAGAGGGGAGGAAGAGAGAATAACATATGCTATGCTGTTTTGCATAGAAAAAAATTGACTAGTCCCCCGTGTAAAAGAATGAGCCAACAAAATACACAGTGAAAAGTAAAATAGACCATAAAAGCTCTTTCTTATTAATTAATAGTGTTGGTGGCAAATTTTTCATCCTCAAGTTAGTTATTCAAGTGAACTGCTTTAACAGTAACTATTTCCTACGGCTTTCACCACATGGGTTTCCATGAGAAAGTAAATTGTGTGATTGTGGGTGAGTTTTCCAGATTTAGGGGCTTTAGTAAATATCATGGAGAAGGGCTCTTAAAAATATGTGGAGACCAATTGATTTCACTGCAGATCGCTGACTGAAAAGACACAATGTGACAATGTAACAGTGAGAGATTAATTTTAGCTTAAGAAACAACTATGTCACAACTGGTTATTTTTTAATTGCCTTTCTTAAATGTGATTATTTCCCAGCTGGCTGCTTTCCCCTTTCACTTTCTTTCTAAATTAGAATTATCAGCATGAGAATATGTGAAAAGCAGGCTCAAACCTGACATACTGTCCTGGTTTCGGCTGGGATAGAGTTAAACCGTGACACTGACTCAAACCTATTTATGCAATCTTTCTTTAACTGCTGAATCTCATCAGCTTCGATATATGAAGAGTAAAAGCTCATTACTGGGTGGGACATTAAGTAGAGCGCCTCCTAAATACAACCCTGACACTTGAGAGAAAGGAGTTTTATAGTCCCCCAAGTCACTTGCCTTGGGGCAAATTGCACAATTTGCTTTTCCTCCTTGTGTCTGAGTTTTCAATTTATAAAACAAGAATAATAATCTTACCTTCTTTTATAAAGTGCTTTAAGCTCTGTCATGGAAAAGAAGCAGAGTTATTATGCAGACCCTTTTCAGAAGGTGGGTTTACTTTGGGTAAGGACACCTATGTGGAGACAGGTCACTCCGTCCTCTCTATCGGGCAACTTCTGGATGCTCCTGTGCACATACCTCAGCCACACAGAGGAAAGCTGGTCTAGAAGACTGGCAGACCAGTCTATAATCTAAAAGAGGAACTAAAGCAGAAAAACAGCCACTTATTTCCCTTTCCAGAAGGTCCAAAGGAGAGAGCGAGGGACTATGACACGCTTGGTTTAGTTTTTGTACAAAACCCCTTCCATCTCCAAGCAGCTCTCTTTTCAAATAGCAATTATTATTCATTGCGGGGGAAGGAAGGGGTGTGAAGTAGATGAACACCGGAGACTCGCACAATGTCCAGAGAACTTTTATTGCTGGAGGAGCGCAGGGTGGAAAGCAATAAAGATTGAAATTCTCAACTCTTACACAAACTGTAACTTACCAAGCAATAGTTTCATCATAACCACATAACCCCAAACTCCCTCCCTGCTTCCTGCTGTTCCTACAGCCTCCAGGGCTTCGCCGTGCTTCGGGCTTTCTTTTTCTTTTTTTTTCTTTCTTTTCTCTTTTTTTCAGAAACATATATCATAGTGTGTTTTCTTTCCTTTTTAATAAAAATATCAAAGGAATACTTATCAATGACTGAGAAGGGAGAGCTGCGGTGCAGTCTATTTTTTAACTGGAACACGCACCATGCTGTGACACACTCATCCAGGAGCAGGAGAAGATTGATGGCTAGACATGTGGAGAGAACTGCCACTGATTGAAATCAGACAGCTGCAAGCTGTGAGGGAGATCCAGGGGAAACCATTTTAACCACAGTAGTCCAGTCTTAGCACACTTGGACAGGGTCTTTCCTCTGTCTGAAGTCTGCACTGCGGGACACAAAGAAGCTAGGCAGTACAGTGAGGCCAAAGGCAAAATATGAAACTATGACAACCTGGAAGATATATGTGTACATCTCTATCTATCTCACCCCTGTAAATTATTTCCTTCACTAACAGATAATAGATCAGAAATTTCATTCCTCAAGTACCAGTCATCTTCTTACACCCTTCAGATTCTTTTGCAAAGACCAGAAGAAAGAAAGAAAAAAAAAAGCTTTCAAGTAGGAAAAAAAAGAACTGGAACAGTACTAGAAACCTGATTTTCATAAGTGCTGAGCACCTGGAGTGTCAATTACAGTTACTGGGAGCTGGAGCTGTTCACCACGTCTAAAGACATCAGACTTTCTGTAGCATGAAATCGTGAAGTATTTACTTAATTCCATTTTGTAAACGTACCTTTTATTTGCTGCAAAACAGAGAGAAGTGAAAAAAAGTGATGAGGAAGGGCGTGTTGCCCAGCACCCATCACTGGGGCTGCCGGGGTGGGTGTTGGTAGCAATTGCGCAGCCATGCACTTGCACCGAGACATTTTTATTTCATTACGGGTGTCAGCTTACAGCCATTAGCTAAGCAGATTGGCCTGGACCAAAATGCCTCCTTTCTGTGTGTGTGCATGTGTCTTATCACTAGATCTCGCTTCCATTATTCAAGTCTTTAAAAAAAAAAAAAGGGAAGGAAGGAAGGAACGGGAAAAAAAGAAAGAAAAGAGGAGAAAAGAAAGGCTTTAAGTGCATTATGTTTTGTGGCTTGTCTCTGTCCTCTAGCCAGAACAGTCTGAAATAGGTTTTATTGGAAATCATTACTTAAATTCCAGCGCTGAGGAGAATATTGATCTCTTGTGCGTAATAGTTACCAGACTGCGGAAAGCAGCAGAGAAGGCTCCAAGTGGGCCGACATAATGTCAGTGACAATTCATTTTTTTTACCAGTTAGGATGCTGGTTTAATATCCTGCAAAAGGCACTTAATGCCAGCCCTTTCATAGCATCTGTCCAGCCCCGGCAGTGGCGGCGGGGGGCTGCTCCTGGGGCGGTGGG
>NW_009219920.1:23058-41325 GCF_000690835.1 Fulmarus glacialis
GCATTCCCCCGGCGCCCCGCACGCGCTCACCAGCTGTCCCAACTTTCCAAGGCGCTCCTCAATTTTCTAAATATGCGCCACATAAAAATAAAATTTCGGGCAGCGATGTGCTGAGGAGCCCCGTGCCTGCAGTGCATAATTCATTCATAGTGTCCGTAGCCCATTATTCCCACATTCCTCCCGCAGAGCTATCAATTTCATCTCCAGCCAAACTGGAATCTGAATCTTGGGAGCGCAGCAAAGTGTCGGTGGTGTGGGTACGCCACTTTCCTTTTTTTTCCCCCACTCTTTCTTGACTGTCCTTTTTTTTTCCCATCCTGCAAGAAATGTTACGTTTGTTTTGTGTTCGCGGGCATGAGCCGCTTGGAAAGAGCCACATGAGTAACTCCAGATTCCCAGATTTGGTAGATTTCAGGGGAGTAAAAATTTGCGACTGTCCGTTAGATGCTGATCCACACAGAGAAAACTACGATCTTCTTCTTCCCAAAATAAAACTGCCAGTTGTTCGATGCATCTTTCACCCACCAACTCTCATGGGAAAACATGGGAGATCAGCGTTTTGCTAATGAGGTTTCTGCTCATCTCATGAAATGTGTGATGATTTTTATAAGTTTCCCTGTGTTTATCATTTCAGTAACCAGAGGCACAAAACTTTCCACGGATACCAGTGGCATTTAATAACATAGCGACTTGGACACCTGCCTCAGTGCTGCAATAAGCTGTGGAGAACGGTTTGTACTGCATTTAATCAAGCCAGCAGCCAGCGCGCTGTGAGCGCACTCCGAAGGGTACCAACAAACTGCAGCGTAAATTTGGCTTAAATCTCCTAGCTCTTTATTCCCCTCTGCACCATTTTGAAGCTACCCTCAAAAAACTGTCAGAGAAAGGCTAATCCATTGCACTGGAACAACAAAACAACAACAAAAGGCTGCTCGTATGAAGGAAATTGTGACAGATAAAAAGAGCTTCTAAGGACTAGCGAAGGAGCTCGCAAATCAATGTTGTCGTGGACTTCAAGTCTCTTATCTGTATCCAGATCTACTGTCTGTTTGCTATGTTTAGCAAATAAAATCCTTTTTGCCCCCCCAAAAAAGAATGTTCTCAGCTAAAGTTTTTGTACCTTTTTTAAAAAAAAAAGAAGTCTCGGTAACTTAAAATAAATATTAAGTGAACAATGGTGCTTAACCAGTAATAGGAAAATCAATAGCAGTAGATCTCAAATATTCAAAACCCATCTGGACACAGTGCTGGGCAACCAGTTGTAGGTGGCCCTGCTTGAGCAGGGGAGTGGACCAGATGACCTCCAGAGGTGCCTTCCAACCTCAACCATTCTGTGATTCTGTGGTTCAGATGAAAAATACGTAAAATTTTATTTGATTAGTATTAATGTGGTTGCACAGAACTGCACATTTCTTGAAGGTCAGAGTTGAATGCTAATAATTTGAGACAGAAAAAAGGTCATTGTTATTCCTCTTTTACAGTGTGAGAAGCATGTAGAGACCCAGTGTTAGAACCCATCATATCTAATATTAGCTATCTCGAAGTTAAGCATTTAGTCTAAGACAGAGGTCTAGGCTCTTCTGTAATCATGTCTCTGTGAAAATAGCAGAGGTGGCTGGTGTGGCCCATAGCTCTTGCGTGGAGTGGACCCTGAGGCAAAGCTCTCTCTTCATTCATGCTCAGGGTTTGTCTTGGAAGGAACCCGGGAGAAAATTAGCACCTATGCAGAATAGACTATCAATCAGAGACATACAGCTAGAGGAGATTTAGTCCATGCAGAATCTAGAAAGAGGAGTGGAATGTCTTATAGCTGTAACATGATGAAGGACAGAGCCTAAGCAACTAGAGCAGAAATTCCCCTTCTAGATGGTAAAGTTAGGTGAGATGGATCTGGGTCCTGATGACTTGCTTAAGAAAGTCAATCGCATAGGAGGTCCAGGGCAGAAATAGAAGTTGAACTATGTTTTCCAAATTTCAGTCTGGCAAGACAGACTTTTGCTAACGATGATCCTCCACTATGAATATCTATAGGTGCTTGCTTATCATTTTCCGAAGCAGAAATTCAGCAATTTAATGCAGTCTTTCTGTTTTTCCCTGTATTTTCCTAATTTTCTTTCTGAAATTGAGAGGTGTATGGAACATATAAATGATACAGTAATCTTGTGAGAATTCATATGCAGTTTCCAGGAACAGGCATGTTACAGAATCATTACACTATTAGCGTCTATCTGTAGTCCTCTAAAAATCATTACAGCTTTTAAAGAATTCTAATTAGGCATGTCTGAAGCACCAAATCCAGGTGGATTTTCACCCACTTCCAATAATATGGCCACTCTGAGCCCTTGCTGAAATAGATCATATCTCTGGAATCTAGCTGTAATGGAGATATCAGGTTCTGACTTATCCCATAACCTCCCAAAATAAAGTTAAGTTGCTCTGATGTAGCCTGTTTTAAAGCTCTGTAGGGCTTACAGCTGTGTGCCTGTTAGCATACCCTCCAGTCGCTTTATTCAGTAGTTACGAAACACAGCATTAAAGCGGAGAGGAGAATGATGAGATGGGTTATTCTTCTCTCTTTCCCCTGCAACTATTTTTTAAAGACTTTCTGGGTTTGTTTTGTACTAATATGGTACTTTTTTCACCTGATGCAGTATGGGACCTCAACACCGGGGGGGGGGAGGAACCCATTTCTATCCATAATTTTGAACACAGTCATTCTTTTCTTAACAACTGTTCCAAGATGTATATTTTAAGGTGAGCAAACTGCCCATAAAAAAGGCATAAAAAGGCCCTGTCATCAATTTATACAGTACCTGAATCTACATTATATCCACAAATCTCTGCTACTATTAAATGTTTTTGATGAGCTAAACTAAAGTAATCTATACATATCACTTCGACATGGCCAGGGTGAAATGAATCCAATGAAACAAGCTCAGTGGTTTTGTTGTTCGTACAGATCACATCTCTGCACTCAGTGTAAAGAAGAAAAGATTTGGTGGAGATACATAATACAACATAACTGCACCAACTTTAAACTTTCAAATTTATACCCCTACTCCCCAGTTTCAAGACTGGACTGTATGTTTATAGTAGCCTTAAATGACTTAACGGGAAGAATACAAGGGGCTTGTTTCACAAGCAGCTGGTATAAGGACTCATTGTATTGTATAGATCCGTGTTAATGTATATCACCTACACAATAAGAAGACTCAGACCCTCCTTAGAAAGTGGTAGATAAAAACCCGAATAACATTGAAATCAATGAGCTCTCTGGGACCAATATTTCACATATATTCCTGATCCTCCCAGTTCAATAGATTTCAAACAAAGACAGTAGGATAGTCTTATAGCTGAAGTCACTCCTTCGTTTTTTTTTTAAGCTTGGGTCATTTCAAAATCAAAATCGCTGCTCATGGCCTTAAAGCTAGGCAAATTCTAAATACTGTGCTGGTCAGTCACAGCCTGTAATGTTAAGCATGCCCTCATTTAAAAAAATCTGTGAGTACAAATGGAGTCAATCAAGACTCAATTTGAAGGATGATGATAAGGATGATGATGATGATGGTTATTATTATTATTATGACAAAATAATATGAAATCTGTGAAGTTTTGCAACCAAGAACATCTTTATATAGAAGTCCTCTCAAGTAGACAAGATGACATAGAGGATTTTTTTTAGAAGATCATCGTCTGATCCGATTCTGCTGTTTTCCTGCCACAAAAGGTACTGGGTGTAGGCAGAAACAACTTCAGTTTCTCAGTTCACCAAGGATTTTGCAGTTTAGAAGAAGCTGCAGTGGTTCGTCCAGACCCCCTCCCAAATCCCCTTCCTAATTTAGAGGACACACATTTTTAAACCTCACATGTATTAAAACTGATCATAAATCTGCAAAGTCATTTTCAAATAGGTAATGAAAATTCATAGTATGTTCATAGATACACTATGAACACACTCATCTTGCTTAAGAAAAGCAATTCAAAGCCAGAAAAAAAATTATATTAATTCCAAATAGTTTTGGTCAGGCCATATAACCACAAATATGATCATAATTCTTTTTTTTTTTAATAAAGTATCCATTATGTTGATATATGACACTCACTGGAGGTGAATCTTAAAAATGAAATCTTCACTGATGAAATCACTCAAAGGAATGAGAGCTTATAAAAATTTTCCTGTCATAGCAGAACTGCCTAAAAAGTGGCAAAGGGTGCATGATTGTTCACATGTGCCATTCACAGCGCTTTAATGAGGAACTACAAGTGTTTGGAGGTTGTCAAAACACCTGTTTGTGGGTCAGGAATAGACTGGCCAGTCTGGAGACATATGAGCCTTTCCCAAACAATGTTTGCAGGACAAAGGACAGTATAGGGAAATATGTTTGTTCTAACACTTACTGAGATATTAAACTGTAGGAAAAAAAAACAAACCATGGAACTCATACCCATCTGTATGCTCCTAAAATGGCCTGTAATATACGCAGCTTAGTCAGGGATACATATTGACTCATATCACGTTTGATTTTGGAAAAATGTAGTTATGACTAAAGGCAATAACAATGATGATGATCATCACCAGATCATCATATGCTAATGTTCTTGTTCCTATATTGTACAAGAGAGACATATTGAGCTAACGCCTGGTGCAGAGAGAATGAATGCTCTCATTTAGATCTGTGTGGCCAGCAGGGAAAATGGGCTTGCACTGCTGTGGGAACAGCCTGTTTCACCGGAGGAGCTGAAATATATTCCATGCACCCTTGTGCAAACCAAGAGTGGAAATAATTTCAAGGCTACACATCGAGCTGGTGTCCATGCTGTAATCGTTCTATCAGGCTAAACTGCACACCCTGACTGCAGGACTTCGCAGTATGTGGGCCACAGTTTTACTCTCAGCTCTGTGACCCCGCTACTGAAATCCGAAAACCAGTAGGAATGATGGTAATTGCAACAGGAGAAACAGTTCCCCAGTGATTCTACTAAAAGGAAAGCCTATGTAAAGGCAAGTTAATTAGCATTTCCTAAAGATAAGGCTCAAGGAGGGAGAAAAAGATAGTCTCCAAAGGGTAAGTGCTTGAATAGGTAGAAGCAAGCCTGGTGACATACGACCTGGGTTTTTTTCAACTGAAATCGGCAATGATTGGCTGTAACGTTGTCACTCTCCATTGCTCCAAATACTATTAACCATTTGATACAAAAAGGTCAAAGCAGCTGATAAAATATGATTTTTAGTCTCTCTAAATATCCAGCTTTATTATTGCTTTTTTGTTACCCTGTGACAACCATTAGTTGAACCTGCAGCATTGTATGTATGAACCTTACGAGCAGAGCACCTCAGATTCCCTTTGCTGGGTATGAAACTGGCTTAGCAATTTTTAGAAGATCCATTGGACAGGATCAGACTGTTGGATTTCGCTAATGAAGAGTACCAGGATGCAATAACCTATTGGATTTGCTGTGGTTTAAAGGTGTTAGCCAGTGAACTGCACTGACGTGGCAGCTCAGCATGGGAATTTTGCAACTTGTTTCTAATGGTTTTGCAAACTAATGAAAAAGGACATTGATGAAGGTTATGTTGATTGCCATTTGCACCTGTCCACCTCCTGGTTTCTGCTTCATACTTCAAATCCATTCAGAATTGACAGCTCCTTTAAATCCAAGAGGAAAAAGGAAATGATGATGAGACATTAAAAATTATACAGTTATGAAATTAATATATGAAGGAAATGTTACCTCTTTTAGTCTTCCTAGATGCTGTTCCTTCAGTGTTAAGCACCTGATGTTTATTTTGACTTGCGTGTTTCCAGTGGCTTTTTAAAACTTATCATCCCTCTTAAAGTGCAGTGATAGTTCAACAGCACAAAAGGAATGTTAATGTTATAATTCTATTAAGTTGTGCGAGTAGTGTTCAAATTCCTACCACTAATATAATTTCAAGGATTATATATAAGTAATTAACATTGTTAAGGGCTTTATTTTCAAAAATAGCGTCTAAATTTGAACCAGTATAGCATCTGCATGCAACTGGTTTCTTGTCTCTGAAACAGTAAATCCCAAATCCTGGAAAGCCATTCCATCCACCCGAGCTTCTCTTGGGGGGCACACCTCCAACTAATTTCTGCAGCTTCCCATGTGTGCAAGCTTCCACTCATATAAATCTCATTGCAGTTTGGACTTCTTCCTGGCAGAACAGCAGAGAATGCTGTGCAGAACGATCTGCTTTTTGGAGCCCTTTTTGGTGGGGAAAAAAGAGAACAGAGAAAAAGCCTCTGCACAAAATTCTTGTTGGTCAGAGAGCTCAGCACAGAGAACTGCTAAAGATGACAGAGAAAAATCCAGCCTAAGGTGACCGCCTAAGGTGGGACTCAGTATTTGCCAGCTGTAAGAGTCTGGATGCACTCTTCATCTCCCCATACAAAAAGAATGAGGGCCATCCTGGCAAAGACAACCAGCCGTCTCAATGCAGCTCACCGTTCTCTCATCACCATGACACACAGGAGGGACAATGTGACAGAAAAGTGCCATGAGAAGAACTTATTTTTGAAACTGCTTTCAAAACACTACTATTTGATTTCCTTGACAGTCCCAGGTCTGAACAGATGCAAAAAAATGCCTCTTTCTTTCCCAAAATTGAGGTAGGCTTTTGCATATGTTGTACTTGTCAATATAATGAAGTCCAAAGGATGTCACACAAGTATTGGATCCATTTCCAATACGCCCTTGTTATGTCACACCATGAGGAAAAATGTACCATGGCCAAGTATCATTAACCTGTTGTGTCCAAACGTTGCTCGTACGACAGCCCTTGGACTTCACTGACAAATTTGTACAGGCCATAGAAATCGCCTGCCCCGTTCTGTTCATGATGCGCCAGCTGTATCACTGAGCTCTTATATTCACGATAAGGAAGAAGCTTCCTCAAAAGAAAACATTTAGAAGGTGTTATATTACCACTGGGGCTAATATCAATATACAAAGGCATATGATACTCTGCCACTAACACTTTTCTGTAAGCATGCTTCCCATTACAACACTTTTGACTACACTTTTAATACATGACATTTTTAATACATGACACTTTTACTCAGCTTGTGAGATAACACAGAAGGAAACTGTTGCCCAGATTAGCCTTTTTGACCTTTGGCACAGTCATTAAAGTCCTAAAATCTTTTAAAAAATCATGGTTAGTGCTGGCCATATCACTTCAAAAAGGATCTAACAACAAGTAGACAATGGTTATAAATGGCAAGCAAAGATAAGTACAGATATGGAAACTGTTTTGCATAACAAGTGACTAAAAGTTTCTGACTGCTCGAGAGGAATTTGCAATGTAGTGAATACGGAAGAGAAGCAAATCAGAAAAACCTATGTATCTGTTCTCAAGATGGTACAACACAAGGAGACACGCTGTGAAATTAAAAGGTGCCAAAGGAGAAAAGGGCTGATTCTTCCAGCACTAAAAAAGAAAGTTTTATCATTCTGTTCAGTGGGAGTAGAGGTGGTGCTCTATTTCCCCATTACTCTGAGGGGTACCTCGTAAAACATTACTGCGCTTATGGTAAAAGAGTGTGTGGTGAAACACACTGTCTTTGCCCCTAACACTCCTTTCACTGAGAAGAATCAAGTGAAGAAATGACAAAGCACCAACTTTCATTTATTTTACTTCACTGACTTTGTTTCTTAGAGAAAATTGTATTAATATATTTTAAAAGATTGGGTTTTCCACAACATGACAAATGAAACATTGAGATAAAACAGTGAAAATAGTGTTTTCTCCCCAAAAATTGTCACAAAAAGAGTTCTGTGGGAACAAAAGTGTTAAGTGAAAGTGTGTTATCTTTGAAATGAAGACCTAAGTGAAACAAAAGTTAATCAAAATGTTTTTGAATAGAACAAGTAAAAAACAAAATAGGCTTCAAAAGGGAAATACACAGTTGAGTGAGAAGACCATACGTAATTCTCACAGTTACATTAGATGAGATAAAATTTTTATAAAGGGGAAACCCTTTACATTTCAGGGTATAATCTGGGTACTAGCTTCTGCTCAAGGTTAGGGAGAAACATCTCTGGTGCATGGCTTATTTTACAGTTCACATTACAAGATGCCTACTTCCTTCTCTGAAGTGTTAGTGCCTCATTTCTTGAGCATTTGGAGTCAGAAATCCAAGGTGGTGTGACCTTAGTTACGGGCAGAGTCTCAAATCTGATGGGAATTAATCATTTGTGATGTGTTCAGGATTGCATACCCCAAAGCAGGTGGTCAGGTCCCAGCCGTAATATTTGGAAACCATTGTGTCAATTACTGCTTAATACTACTGGAGACTAAATTCTTCTATGGTTGAATAAAAGAACAATCCTGATGTTCCTCCCATTGTTTCACATCATATATTTCTAGCTAGGAAACTGGCCTACCTGGAAACTCCTTATGAAATTGGTCTGTTTCGTATTTTGCATGCAGAAAACAGATGCAGTAATGAAAAAGTAGTCCTGAATGAAATCTCTGTTCTACCTCCCTGGCTCACTCTTTCTGTCCAAATATATATAAAGACATGTATATCCATATATACATACACCTGTATACATATATGTATTTAGCGAGAGATAGTTAGAGATATAAAGAGATAGCGAGAGCTGTGTTATAGGAACAGATACAGATACTAGGTGAGCACCGGCTATGTGTTCTGAAATCATGCAAATCCTTGTAAATTCCTCCCACAAACAGATAAATGAAAGAAAGCGAGAGTCAAAGGCTACACACACTTAGAAGAGCAGGGCACATATCATCCTGCTTGTAAAACATCTATTGGTGGATGTAAATTTTAAGGTCAGCCCTTCTTCTTTTCCAGATTTCCAGTACCTTGAACTCGAGCTAACAAGCGGAGTTTCTGCTTACATGGACGGAGTTT
Organism: Fulmarus glacialis; assembly: GCF_000690835.1. Lineage (NCBI taxonomy): Eukaryota > Metazoa > Chordata > Aves > Procellariiformes > Procellariidae > Fulmarus > Fulmarus glacialis. The sequence continues at coordinate 31,965 of NW_009219920.1, forward strand.
TAATGCTGTCCAGCACAGCTCTCGTTGCCATCTCTTTGTAAGAAATCATTATGGGCTACTTCTCATAGGCTCAACCACAAACACTATGGCAGCTTCAAGTAAAGCCCCATGTTTTCCTAGCTTATGTCGCTACCTCTGCATTATGCCTCTGCATATAACTCTTTTATAGTATTTAATGGGGAGAAATAAGCCAAGATCTATATTTACAAGTCTTGTAAATGGTAGAACTGTATTTTATTGCAGAGAAGTTCTGACTCAAAACCATCTTGTTTAAAGAGTTTAATCTATTTGCCAAACAGCCATTTGACAAACATTATTTTTTCTTCCCCAAAATGGTTGCTTCTGCAAGGAATGACAAGCAAATAAGTTGGAAATTATTACATCAATTACACAGCCTTGAAGCTATTATCACAAATTGATACTTGTTTAAGTGCTCGATACAGATTCAAAAAAGCAACACCAATGAGTACAATATATCGTAAAAAACATGTTCTGAGTTACTTAAACAGGCATCGAAGTGAGAAAAAGGAAAGAGGTTCTGTCCCAAATTAACTTTTGATGCAAAGTTGCCTAAGTATTTCTACAAGTCATTAATTTTCTTCTGCCTGTCTACTGGCGGGCCAAATAGGAAAATATGACCTGTCACCAGAGCTGGAGGTGTCCAGAGGAACCAACATGGGCGTGTCATCTAGCACCATGAGATTAACTAGTCAGGTCAAGATCCTGACCAACCATAAAAACATGCATGTGTGAAAGGACCCTTTCTATCCAGTGAACAGGCTGATCCAAAGCCTGTGGAAATCCACCTGGCTTCAACGGGCTTGGGAGCAAGTTCTCAAGAGCTTCCTAAGACATTGCCTCATAAAGCCTGTCTTGCAAGTGTGACTCTTAAAGGAAAGATACTACAAGATTTGATCAGCAACAGCTTTCATCAGATTTCCTAGCTGCCAAAACATTCTTGTGTGTGAAGTGGAATATCAAAGATTACAAATTTGAAGAGCTCCCATTGACATTCGCTGTACACTATATACTTCCCATCACATGGATTCTCAGGAGAGCAAATCACTGTCCTTGGTAACAGCATCATACAGAGACCCTCTTATAAAATGTGAATTGAACACAACCAGTGAGTACTCTCAGGAGTAAGATGGCACATGGCAAATATTTCTCACTTCCTTGCTCTTATGTAAGTCAGAATAGTTTACTCTAGTTTGCCTTTAAGTTGTATTTTGTCTTCAGGTCAGAAAAAGCACATCAGTTTCTAGCACTGCCCTTTTAGTGTTTTTTAATCATGTGGATTTAAAACTTCTTTTTTCTTGATTTTAAATGGAATTCTTTATGCTTGAGAGCACTACATTTGGAAGAGATTTTTTTTAGACATCTGAATTGACATGCAAGTCAAAAAATAGCTCTGTCTGTTTTTAAATGGGCTCCAGGTTGGAGAAAGTACTCCATTGCCTGCCTATGGACAGAGCAGTGAAAGAATTAAAATAAAGTACTTTCTGGCTCAGCTTTGTAAGCCGAATCTTGGGTGTCTCTCTGTTGCACACAGCACTGCAGCAGAAGAAGGAATAGAGCATCGCTGTGTACTAGAAAGCATTTTTCATCTCATACATCACTGTCATTTTGGTGCTGTGATTCCAGAGAGTCAACTAATCTTCTTCTACATTCACATCAACACAAATAATTTAAAACAATAATTTGAGGTGTTGGGTTTTTTTATAATTTGTCTCCCGCACAACTCCTTCTGCTTCTCCTTCCCTCCACAATAGATGGATAAAGCAGATGTGTCAGTAGTGAGCATTTTTAGCCAAATGCCTTGTTGAGTTCAGCCCAGGTGTCTGCCTAACAACAAGCAGAGCATTCCTTGTAGTAGCCTTGGTGTATTAGAAAAGGATTTACTGTCACCACTTTCCAAGCTGCATAACAAATCCTTATAAAATATTACAGCAAATAATAAAGGGACTGTCTTGTACATACCTCAGCTCAAAAGCAGCCATACAAAAGTAAGCAGAATGGCTGAAAAGGAGAGAGCCACTTCAAAGAATAATCTTGTCTGAGATTTTTTTAAAACACAAAAAAATGTCCACTTGTCACTGGCCATGCACAAACTGCTTCTCATGGAGATCGCTGGAAGACGAAAGTTAAAATGGGAGCTGCTGGTAAGAACAGCAGAGAGACAACTGGTGGCTATAGAAACCTGCTTAGGACTCTGAAAACAAAAGGCTAGCATCCATCAGATCCATGTAGTCAAATAGAGAGCAAAGAGGAAAGGACGGTTCTGTGCAGATGGGGAAGGAAGGACTGAAGAGCTGGCAATAGGGAAAAGAAAAGTATTCCTGGGTAGTTTATAGCTAAGAGGGGAGCTGTATGCTTAGGGGTATGAGTAGCATCTGGTTTGGCAGGCAGGCAAAGACGAACCTGGATGCCTGTAAGCAGAAGGCTAACAGAAGATTTTGTAGCTGGTGAATCAATGATCTCAACTGGGGAGGTTTAAGCAGTGAAGAGCTGGAGGAGGTGACAGAGGGATTCAGCAGTTCTGACAATGGCAAATTTTTATCTGTGAAGACTGTGGGAAGGTAAAACAAAGGGGTCTCAGATCAGGCACTCAGTGGAATTATAGGAAGATGGGGAAAATACGTGAGTGGACTCCACTTAAGTAGAGTCCTCTGGGCTATTTGATGTCTGAACACGTAGCATCTGATTTCCAGAACCCTGGTGTGTTTTGCTTTGAAAACTGCATGCATTTCTAAATGGCACAAGTTAAAAATGAAAGCTGAAACTTGTAAAGGAGCAGCTAATTCGAACCCTTCAGGTAAGGGGGGCAAACCAAATAGGGATAAAGGGCCTCAGCCTTGGAAATGTTGAGGTTCCATCACTGCTGCCCTAAAAGGCACGGTGCCTTTCAGGGTTAGCCTTCTGCCTCCACTGTTGCAGAACAGCGTGGCTCTTTTGTACTTCAGAACATGACAGGACTCCACCACGTATCTAACGCAGGGATGCCTCGTTCAATCTGTGGCAGTGTGACCTGAACTGACACCGTGATGATTAGTGAGGTTCATATTTTTGAACTCCTCAAGTGTACTCTGCGGACTGCAGGGGGTAGGGAGCGTTCGGACTGCACACATCTGTCTATGTGATCAGAACGACCAATCTACTTTTATGAGATTCTTTTAAAACAAAGAATGATCTTTCTTAGGCCCTGGGGGGCCCTTACCAGCAGCGTGAAGAGTACTTATTAACCATAAAACCATGTTTAAACTGATAATATTCAGTACTCCTGCAGGGGAATGAAAATCACCAGGCTTGTTTGGGTAAAGGTAACTTTGTGATACATGACCAACAGACAGACGCACACCAGAGACTGTGGCCCCAGACTTTCCAGACATGACCACTACTCCTATTTTGCTAGACTGCCTGCATCAGGAGTGGCCTCCCCATGCAGTTTAGACTAAACTTGGGTTCTGAACATTCAGTCAGTTAATTCCCATGCCAGTGTCAGTGATTGTTGACACTGCCATAAGAATTGTCTCTCTGGGACTCAACATTTCGCAAGGTGTCTAGGCTAGAAATGCTGCAGAGGAGACACTTGTGTCTGTTTCACTCTGCATTTCCTTCGAGGAGTGATATGAACATGAAGGCATAAACCTGGGTTGGGTTTAGAGGGAAGGAAGGTGAAGTAAGGTTCAAAAAATTATTTCACCCATCCCACTTCATTTCTGATTATCAAGCCTCTTATACCTCAAGTTCTTGCTCTGGAGGAAGTCTCATTTTAGTCCTAGTCAATACAAGTAGTCCCTGGAAGGGATTAAGGACCAGACTCCAGAGAAAGCACATGATTTATCTGTATAAATAGGAACTAGAGAGAAGCCTCAGTAGCCGTCCTCCACAAATCTGCATGCAAAACGGTATAACTCTTCTTCTTCATAAGCTTAGAATCAAAAGCATCATGATATCATTTTACAGCATCTGGGAAAGTTTTGTTATAGACAGATCTGTTTAAAATGATTCCATTTAATCTGAACCAAACTTCACTGGTGGGTTGGCAGTCCCCTAGTAGATTTCTCCGGGAGTTTGAGCTGACTCTGACATTTTGAATTTTCTTTCTTCACTGAGGTCACGTGCAGGAGATAACACCTACAAACTCCCAGCACAGGAAGGCAAATGGTAGTGAAACTTCCCCTGTTGTATAACACTAGCACTGAAGAAGTATAAATGCAGGGATATCTGTGAGTCCTCCCTGACAAATAAAGAATTTAATCTGTACCACAATAACTAGCAGCTTGCTTTTCTGTGAGACCGCAATACATGTCACAGTCAGAGCTGGAGGTGGCACATACAGGTTTCATAGCTTATCTGCAGAGTTTAAAGGACTATTGAAGATGCTTAACAGCCTACAGTACATTTTAAAATATTATAGAAATCTAAGCACAGGTGCAGAATAAAGTAAAATTGTTAATACTTAAGGCACATGTTTGTGTATGTATCTACACAGTCTGATTATTAAAAAAGATTGCAGTGACTATCAAATATAAAAGTACCTATCATCATAAAATCTAAGGTCACATATTGAAAGGAAACCACAACAGAGGTCAGGAGTGAGTGCCTGAATCCTAAACAGATAAGTCATTGATAGGTACAAAAAATGACTTAAATAACCCTAGGATATCTCATTTAGTTGTCTTTGTGCAACTAGGAGATATCCATTTCAATCTCTGAAATACCGGCTACTCTTATAGCCAATTTCTGCATCAGACCTTCTTCAAAATGTGGACAATGCCTGCTATTGTGTGGAGACAATACAAAGCACACGGGAGGGTGAAGGTGCACTTTTTATTTGTGTGATTGCCAAACAAAGCCAATGGCAGTGAAGCAGCATAAATTAAAGCTATGAAATACTAAGAGTGGCAAATATAAGAACTGGGACTGCAAGTGAAATCATCTATTAGTAATCATCATAAATAAAAATAGATTGGTGATGTAGATTCCTCAGGGGGGCTGCTGTGGTTAAAAAAAAAGAAATCCCTTAATGCCTAGCTGTGAATGGAGTTCAGTTTGACAATGACTGAAGACTGTCATGTCATTAGCCCTTTATAATCCTAACCACATGCTTCCTCTCCTAGCTCCATCACAAAAATCACAACCAGGATAAGTATTAACTACCTCCTTCCTTCATTCACAGGTGCTGCAAATAATTCAGTCTGAAAGCGGCATCCACACTGCATTTTGCTTGAGCTGCTGGAGCTGGAAGCTGAAACACAAGAATAGGAGATGCCACCACTGTGGCATCTACTGTACTGCTCCAGAAAAGACTAGAAGGTCCCCTAAAGATTTGTGGGATTTATTTGGAAGAGTTTAGGGCAACCCTAAACCCCTCAATGCATGGCACTGCTGGCAGAAGCTCCATCCAGCAAGTGTTGGGCTGAGCTTCATCATGCTGGAGACCTGATTTTGGCCAGGGTCACGTGGCTGTGGTGCCCCTGGTAGGGCATGAGCAGCGGGGTGGGACAGGGTGGCCCTGGAGGGGTGCTGGACCAGCGCCTGGCACCATGGGGAGCTCAAGCTGCCCAGGGACGACCCTGGGCCAGAGTGTGGGTCACCTGGGCACACCACCACTCCTCATGGCTGCCGTTTAGGAGAGAGAAAGGGAACTGGGGAAATGTGCACTCCTCAGAAATAACGGAGAAGCCAAATGCATCTTCACTGCTGAGTTTCTTTTGCATTTCATTTCATTTCAATGAGACAGAATTCAGGTGAGTCCTCATCATCCCTGGTTGTTCCTAAAATCCTTTCCACAGATGTCCCCTTTCCCTCCAGAGTTAGTCCCACCTTGCTTGTGTCCACATGACATAAAAACTCACCTTCCCCAGTGCAGCATTTTCAGACACCCAAAAGGCACTTTCTCCGTGTAAATGCCTGGCATTTGGATTAAAAATAACGAGGATTAATAATTTTATTCCTAAAGCACTCCCCCTGCTGATAGACTCTGAGAGAACTGTATTACATATTTAAGTATATGATAAAATGTAGGAAAATGTAAGAATGGTCACTGAACAAACCTTGGTAATCTGTAAGAGGGATAAAATAAGACAAAGAAAAGGGTCTGAATCCCAAGCAAAAAAGACCAAAGAACACGGTAGGAAGACATAAATATTAAGAATTTGCTAAGAGATAAGAGAAGTTTCTCACATTCCTCAGGTAGGAGAAAAAGGGACCTGTCACTTCAGTGCAGAGCAACTTCTGCAGCTTAGGTCCACTGCAGTAGGCTGCTAGCTGCCGGAGAGCGGCATTCCCCAAAATGGCAGCGCTTGGCAGAGGTGGCTGCATGCGAAGGGCTCAGTGTGTGCTGGGCTAATTCAATGGCTACGAGTCTCAGAGAGGGCACCTTGAATGCTGCCAGGGCTCGGACTGTTCCCAGCTCTTAAAAGCCCCACCTTGCCTACTCAAATCAAGTTGCTTCTTCTTAGGCAGGCCACATAAAACAATCCCGTAATGCACTAATGGCCAGAAATGGAGGCTTGAGCAAGCACGGATGTTGACAGCTCTGAAATGCAGGGGAGGGAGTGGAGAGCATGGGAGAGGTGTGGAAGGGGGCCTTACTGACAATCATGATAAATGTTTGTGGCTTTTCCTTCACACTTGGAAGTGTAACAAACACCAGGCTAAGCATTCGCAGGTAGGAATTTGGGCAATCTTTATTTAATGTTAAACTCCATGTGTAATACTATTGTGTGGCTTTATTATTACAATCTGTTCCTGCCTCTCCCTCTCCTTGCCCCCGCTCCCCCCAACTCCCAGCGCAGTAAGACATTGAAACCATGGATGCCCTGTTTCTACTGAAACCCTTCTCTCAAATCTTTAGAAACAACCGTGCGTTTTTAAAGGGCTGTAAAAATAGTCCTGGTAGTGTTGCTGAAAAATCTATCCAGCTTTTATTTTCATAGGAACTATTTTTCATGATATCCAACAGTCCTTCCTGTTGGTAGCCTTTCCAAAAGATGGAAAAGTGTCAGGAATGTAACTCATCAGGAAAAAAAAAATCACAAAGCTTTTCCAGGGCATTAACCAGATAATCCAGTCCGCACGTAGCTCTGCACATGAGCAAGCAATCCCATTGCTGGACTGGAGCAGGTCTACGCACATGTGTAAATCGAGGCAGAATTGTTCTGTTTGCAAGATCTGAGCTCTGCTTCAACTCTGAAACAGAGTAAGATTCACATGGTTGTGATTCACATTGAATTTGAGCCTCAGATTTGAACATGCCAGCTTGTCATCAAGCTAGCTGCCTTTTCTTTATTTCATTTTGGCTTTTCCTTTGTCAGTGCAAGCTTCTTATGTTTCAGACATATATACATTTTGCGAGGCAGCTCAGCCTGCTGAGGCAGGATCTTTCATCAAGGAAAGAAAAGCGCATTGCTTGGTTCTTAGAGAAAGAAGAAAATGTTGCTTGCTTTCTGGATTACATCCAAACTGTCTGTGACACCTTTAAATACCATACAAGTAGTGCAATCGGTCATAAACTAAACTATAAATGGGCTTTAAAATACACATAGTCTGATTAGCATGTGACCAAGTATAGCAGTCAATAACATATCCTTACTCGATTCTACAGCTCTAGTGGTCTCTAAGGAATCTGTTCCTGAATCTTCTGTGTTTTAAGAAGTAATGGATTCACTATGTTTTACAGCATAATTCACATTTTGAGTGCAATATCCCTTCAAATTCTGTCCTCAAGCCATGGTTTGATGCTTTTTCAGCTTTGTTTCTCAGACCTTCAGAGGCAACAACCCTGCCACCATCAAAAAAATCCCCAACCCAAAACTTTGACTCTGTCACTACGATATTTTAAAAAAAAACCAAACAAGCAATCAATTCATATTTTCTCATAAGAAAGCCAAAATAGCTCAGGTATTTCCACAGTGATGGGTGAGTAGAAAGAAAGGCAGCTACCTTTTCCAGTTCTGCATCACCTCTACCCTTTATCCTATCACTATGGGCCAAATGCTGTGGCAGAGCTTATCAATTCAGGCACCATGCCACGCTGCCATGACTGAGCGGCTTGAGGACAAGCGTAGGATCACATCTGGACAATCGGGATTCGAAGCCGAGAAACTCACTACCATCTGTGATGGCTGTGAAGACATGACCGGTAAAGGAAGCCATATTTCTACTTCTCTCCTCACATGTACGACAGCCTTGTGGAACTAAATTTCAATTAAAGGATGTGAATGTAATGTGTGTCCTTGCTATATTCCAGAGCTCCAACCTCTGCTAGGAGAGCTGGCCCAGTTTTCTCTAGGTGGATTTCCCCACCCCAGATCCATATTGATCATGCAGGATTAGCCCTGGGGACCATTTCAGTGAATAAAAGGCATATAATGGTATTCAAACACATATTTTTCTTTTTAAAATCACTTAAAACTTGAGTGAGGAAAACTGAAAATTCCATCATGAAGTTGCAAACTGCTTGTCTGCAGAACTGCTTCTATTAAATTTGACCATTTCTCACAATTACAGTAGAAATAAAGAAAATATCATGACCATTATGCTTTATTTTATTTTATTTTACTTGAAATTTCATGAACATTTTTCATTATCACTAGTACACAGAGAACTAGGATCTTCTTCAGGATACACTAACGCATTGATGACCATGGAAAAACTGAATAGTCAAGAGCAGAATTTGACCTCTGTGTCTCTTTGTCAACAAAAATAAAACAGTAGGTACACATTAAAACCATAACACTTTGCTAATTTAATAATATTTATGTGAAATGTCATATGTGGTCAGCATACTCTGAACTATAAATTATTTTTATATGCTTAAAGGATAGAACTATACAAGGTATTTCACGTAGCATTTTATAGCATACCAATATATATTTTAATACATGTGCCAGAGAATCAAAGAAGTCTCTTGACTTCATACTATGCGATCTTTTCATTAGATACTTTTATAACGTGGCAGTGATGTAAGAACTTACCTTACTATAGTATAGTCCATCGCCTGGCTCTTTTTCTCAACAGCTTCCTTATGGTTAGGTGATGGTTCGAAAACTTGGGATTACTTCCAAAAAACATGAGCACAAGAGAGTTGTTCTAACGGAAAACAATTTCGCTAAATAAAAAAGAATGTTTCTATAAATATATATTAACTGTAGACTTCCATAATTTTTTTGTGTGTAGATTAGTTCTGTTTGTGTGTACTGGATACTGTAGTATACTGGATGAAATTCAGCCCCTTCATATGACTGCATTGAAATCAACACAATGGGATAATTGAGAAGTTTTCAGCAAATGGTATCAGCTTAAATTTATTAAAAATAACGTTAGCATAAATGCAGCCCCCAGTTAGATAATC